>NC_089582.1:77458770-77758770 GCF_019320115.1 Miscanthus floridulus
GACGTGCATTCATGCATATCCTATTTGTGCATTGTAGTGCCCGTATTGCTTGGAGATACGCCATCCATAGATGTCACGCGTGTCATATTGTGCACGACTGAACCATCGTTGTTCCAGAGTTATTACTACACTATGACTTCATGCTTTGTGTTCACCTATGGTTCACGCCTACCGTGACCCACATCTCCCTGTACTCTTTTCTGTGCTCTTGTCAGACCCTTGCCCTACAGTCGTACTAGTCATTAATGGCCTCGGACATCGCTCACCTCGAACATGCAAAAAATTTGGTCGATTCATTCGTAGTGATCCCACGTAGGAACCTTGGTGGACCACTGACCACTTTGCCTTTATAAGTAGGTCCTAGCTTAGCCATTGGTACCACCACTCGGTGCACTTTACCTCACCTAGCTTTTTCTTTTGAGCAAGCTTTTCACTCAGTCCTTCCTTGCAACCACCCACCAGGAATGGCAGGAGTCTGGGTTAGTAGTTACTACCTGAACATTGAGGGTTTTCCCAGAATCCTGCATGCCACCCTACAAAAGCTCAGAGTTAAAGATCATCCCAACTATGAGGGCCATGTGTATGAAAAGCATGGCACTGAGTGGTGTGAAGTTACTGTCTACATTAGGAAGAGTGAAGAGTTCCCCGACATCACTAAAGCCTAGAACGTGACCGCAACTAGGTTTCGCTTTGTTGACACCTATTAGGTTGTGGCCTGCAAAGCCTTGCGGTACCTTTGCCAGATCTATGAAGAGCCCATTACCCGTACTCCCATGAGGTTCTTTCCACCTTTGGAAAAGAATCGACGGGCATGGAGGGCTCGAATGGAGGCTTTGCAAGGGTGGGATGCGCAAGAAGATAGTCCTACCTTGGTGCACTTGACCACGTACCTACTTGCTCTGGATGAGCAATATGACCGGCAAGCCTCAAAGCTGAGGAAGTGCCTTCGGTGAGCCAAGGAAGCCGAGATCTTCTCCAGGATGCTCTAGGTGCAACTTGCCAAAGCGCATGCTAGTGCGGTAGCCACAGAGAGTCAGGAGACTGCCATGTTGGAAGCTCTAAAGGAGGCTCAAGATTGGCATATCCATCAGTTGAGGGAGGCCTACCTGGTCACTAGGGCCAAGCGGAGGACGTTGGCTACTGAACGGCAGGGTCCCTTGATCATGGAGGGGATCCCTATCCACCCGCTAGAAAGAAGGAGAACCAGTGTTGCAGTACCGCCAGCACCTCCACCCTCGGAAGTGTTAGAAGTAGAGCCTTTGCTTCCCCTAACTCAGCCATTGCCAAGAGAGGAGGTGGATCCATAGCCAGGGTGGTAGAAGGATCCGCCGAGCCTAGGAATGAAGATGTGTGGTCCTACAAAGTAGATTAGTTGCCTTGGGATGATGTACCCATAGTTAGTAGTGTCTTTCATCGCTGTCCACTGGTATTATAATCTTTTTGTTGTATTTCGGTCGTAGTTGTTGAGGTAGTCCGACCATAGGGAAGGTGAATGATGTGTCGAGAATGGAGAGTGAGTGCCTGTAGGTTGTACCAGTGTAAAGATGTTTAGAATGTGCATTTTATTTATTTCACTGTGTTCATTGCGTCCATCTACCCTTAAGTCTCGTTAGACACACTTACGGTTTCCAAAGACAATGTTAAGTGGGTTAGAAGAGAAGTTACCATTCAGATGCCAGCAAACCAGTCGTGATTGGATAACATAGGACACTATATCGACTAATTGTGGATGTCCTAGCAGAACACTTGAATCTCCTTAAATCAAATCCATCGTTGGATTTGAATTCCTTGTCCCTTGTTGCAAAAGGAACCCTTGTTGTTTGAATCTTCCCTTGCAATACTCCTTTAATTCTGTGGTCTATGACCCCACCATCTTCATGGCGTGTAAGTTGGTAATAGTTGCCTGGTTAATAGCTTATGGTGCCACGATGAAACCGAGGGCCCCTATGGAACAGTTGCCACATGGTGACATTGCTCAACATGCGCTGGTATCGAGGTTGTTGACCAAGTACCTTTACCAAGTTACACCATCGTACCATTTTTGCTACAAATATTCTCTTTGGAAATATTTGGGTGATCCAAACAGGAAATCCACAACGGGTTGATGGAATAGTGTTCCCTCAAGTAAACAAGAGGAGGTGGTCTTGGAGGAAGCACGTATATCATGATCTTAGTCCATCCAAAGGTTGGCGCATATGGCAAACAAGGAAGGAAAAAGAAGAGCAACGAGGAAAAAGTTAGTCGTGGGTAATCGAGAGTGATTGGAAAAGCCAGAGTGGACGTCATGTCCCAAGCCCTATGTCTAGCTTGACTGCACTACGCATGCCAGGTTATTTTGCTGCGTGCCCTGCGGATGCCATCTGTGTCGGGCCCATTAGCACCCTGTTCTCGCATGGCCATGACATCAAGCCGCACTCGCCATCCTCGTGTACTGTACGCTTCCATTCCTATCAGCTCTCGATCCCATGCGGTATCGGACCCCCCCTTCCCCTCTCCTTTTCTTCTCTTGGGAACACAACTGCCCGCATGCCTCCCCCATCGAGCAAACCCTCTCTCCTCTCCTTTATTTCCCCCTCCGCTCGCTTGCACAAGGAGCGCACCATGGCTGACTTTATCCCCACAGCATGAACCGTTAGTGTATTCCACATCGTGTCCACTGCCAGTGCACTGCACCCACCTCCATTCGCCACTATAAGATGCCCTTGCTTTCCTCCTTCATCCCCATCCCCCTTGAATCTGAAGCAGAGCTACGAGATCCAGTCATCATCCGAAGAACTAGGTCGTCAGTCAGAGGTGATTGTGTATTTTGGAGAAGAAGAAGGGATCTGGATTTCTGTCAAAGAAGTTCAAGTTCCCTTTGGTTAGTTTGGTCTTAGGGTTGACAATGTTTAAGCTCTCAGACTCCTATTTCTAGATCTGTTGGACATACGCCATGTTTTAGATAATCATTTTCTTGTTGTTTCTCCATTGCCCTCGTTTATCCTAACTTCTGGATTAAGCTTTGGTTGTACTAGGTTGCTCTTAACCATGTATCCCTAAATCCCTGTGTGGTTTAATGTTCGACATTGTGCAACCTTCCGTGTAATTTTGGATCTATGAAATGCGATCACGTTTGCCCCCTTTTGTGTTCTTGCTCCGAATCTCAGGACGAGATTCTTTTTAGGGAGGTTGGTTGTAACACCTCTGTTGTTATGAACTCGCTAAGCACTAAGATTATGGCCTGAGAAATAGATCTATAAATATAGTGAGTTCGTTACTTAAATGTGCTAATGAAAATCTTAACAAGAAAATAGGAAAAGTAGTTTTAATTGTTTGGCACCAAAAGCAATTTCTGTAAACAAGAATAAAACATAACTTGTACTTAGCACTTAAATAAAGATTGAAGTACAAGTTTTGTAGATGGAAATTGAACATTAACTTTTGGAAAAGAAAGGTTGTTAATTAGTGTTCTTGGAAGCTCAAAAATCAAATTGGAAATTAAAATTAGCCTTTTTCGTTGAATCGGCAAAATTTGGAAGTGGTGTTAAAAGTATCATTTTTGGCAAATAATATTAAACAACTAGTTAAGTAGTTCCTAGATGTTTTGTTTATACGAGCTAGTATGACGTATGGACTAGTGTGTGAAATGTGTAGTGGTTGGAATTAATTAGGTTTAGGCATAGTAAAAATTATGGCAAAAGCGCTAAAGGTTGTTAGTTCTAGCTAAGTTCTTATTCTTTCTAAGTTGGAAACGATGATAGACAATGCCGTTTTGCCACTTAGATTTCAACAAAAATGGATTAAGCAATATATCTATGTTTCTGCATGATTGGTTGCATCAAGGTGTGTACTTGAACGTGGTGCAGGTCGTAGTTGTGTGTGAGGTCACGATGCCCTCCCAAAATTTGCCAAAACTTCGTAGAAGCGTGCTATAACCATGCTTGGGGCACTCGGTTGTGAACTAGCATCCAACACAACTTACCAGTTTTGGTGCCTCACTATCTTCCTCTCTGGTCATCCTCTAGTTGTATAGGTTGCTCATCTAGCTAGCCGTTAGTGTCGACTTTGGGGCCATGGAATTGGTTGAGCCTCCGCTGAATCGATGAGTAGTTTTTAGGCCACTTTAATATCCATGCTTGGCACCGTCTTGGTCGTTTGGCCCCATGGGCATAGTCACTATGCTTGCCGAGTGCTGGCCGGCTATGGCCGCGCGTGCTGTGGCATTGGCACATTTAAGTCGCACTGCACTTCTCGCGTGTCGTTTGTGCATCGGCCCCACGCGACCCATGTGCCACTACTGATCGTGCGCATTCATAGCCACTCATCTCACCTACCTCACCTGGTATGACTCACACGTTATTGAGGAAAGGACCAAGCTTGATGGTGCCACAACTGCTGCCTATGCTGCCCTGCCCCTATGTCTAGTTTTTGGATGAGGTGTGCCGCGCACGGCTCCTAGCTTGCTCTCAAGCCCCTTTGTCTGGCCTCCTCTCCCTCCCTTTCTCTCTCATGCGTCTACCATGGATGTCGGCTCACGTGTGCTACCGCTATCTGCCTAGCCATATGTTGCCCTGTGTGAGCTCTCGAGTGCCTCCTCCACTGACCGTGTCGCCGCCGGAAGCTGCCATCGCCGATGCAGCCATGGCCGCCGCCATCTGCTTCAGTAGCCAGTAGGCGGACCTGGCTCGCCTCGAGCCGAAACGAGCAGCCCCTTAGGTGCAGCCAAGCACCTTGCTACTCTCGTGGCCTTCTCTGCCACCACCGGCCATCCCCCCTGGCCAGGTTTTGGCACACCGCCTCCCCTGCCACAACCACGCGTGCCGTGCCCCGCCTCGGTCCACACCGTGGCTAGGCCTGGGCCCGATCATGGCCTGTGCACCTCCTTGGGCATCCAGTCGCCGCTAGTGGGCTTCCAGCCAGCCGAACCAGCCATCGGCCGGTCCCCTGCCCCAGCTCTATTCGTGGGGAACTTGGAGGTCTAAGCACCGCACTGAGTCTAGGACTCAGGAGCGGGGGCTTGGAGTCCAAGTTTGGATGGGGACCTAGACCCCATGATAGGAGGGTAGTGGGTTGGTCTTGCTTGTGCCTAGGTTACAAGCGGGGCGTGTGTTTCAGGGTACCCAGCTATGATACATTGGTTTGTGAATCACTAGGTGATCTGGTATGACTTGTCTATAGTCTAGCACCGTAGTAAGAACTAGAATATGAAAGAAGTAAAACTAGTTCTGATTGCTTACCACCTGCTTGAAAGTAGTACAGGTGCTTACATAGAATTGTTAGTTCATGAACTAATGATGACTGCTAATAACATTGAATATAAGGACGCACATTTAGTAATGCTCCTACAGATGCAATAAACCCACAAGTCAGATAGCCTTGCATATCCTTGGAGTCTTTTCTTTTCTCCTGACGGGTAAGTCTTGCAGAGTACAATTGAGTACTCAGGGTTTGTTCTACCCTGTTACAGGTGATAGACGGATGCTAGAGCTAACACTTGTGTGCGGGAACCTCCTGGTGGGCTCAGCGATGATTCTTTTACGCTACGATCATAGTTTTATTTATAACTCTCACTAAATGTTTTTATAAATAGAAGTTTTATAATCTGTTGTTATAGTTTATATATCAATGCTTTATCATGTCATGAATAGATATTTATTTTCACTATAACTCTAATCACATATTTATATTCCGCTGTTAAATTAAATGTTCATAACTCTGATAACATGGGTAGATTCCGCTGTTATAATCAGTAAATATTATACTCTGATGTTGCATAAAAAGTGATATAAGAAATGATTTAAGAAAGTTGTAAGCTTTATTCTGTCATTTGTGATCCTGATTGAAAAATGTGGATTTTCAGGTTCTCCCTTGGGGTGTGCTCGACGGAACTGCGTAATTTAGTGTCCTCCCTTGAGAATTAGTGTCTAATGGAAGACAAGTACTCCTAGGAGGCATTAGAATAGGTGATTCCACCACACATGTTTCTTGGAGAGGCAATGTGATGAGGCGCGATGGGTGCATAGATCTAGGTGGATGGTTCACCTCTCGCTCCACCTCCCCTTATAAATAGCAGCCCTTCCCTTCACCTTTTGAATGCCTAACCACAACCTTGCCTTCTCCGCTTCTCTGTCGCCGGCGTTCGAATCTATTGCCTTCGCTCTTCCTCCACCAGCATAGCTCTCGTTCTTCCACCCTTGCCTCCCATGGAGATGTGGTATCGCTCCGACGTCACCCACACGTGCATGGAGGGCCTCGTCAAGCATGGTCTTCTCCATGGGAGGACCGACGTGGTGGAGTGGCTCATGCCCGGTTGCGAGGATGCACCGGCACCGCCCGATGGCTATGTCATGTCCTTTGCGCCCTTCCACGAGCGTGGACTCATGATTCCTCCCTATCCGTTCTTTCAGGGACTACTGCACCACTACCAGATTGAGTTGTAGCATTTGAACCCCAACAGCATCCAGCACATCACGGCCTTCATCGCGCTGTGTGAGGGATACCTAGGGATCGAACCCCACTTCGAACTGTGGAGGTACTTCTCCTTTGTTTCCCTGCTTAAGAAAAGGGATAGAGCTAGGGACCTACCGGTGCTGATGGGCTATGCAGGCATCCACCTCTAGGGGCAGTGGTTTGCCGCATATATGCCCTTTCAGCTATCGAGGTCCAACAAGGTGTGGCATGCGTAGTGGTTCTACATGAAGACCTCCACTGCCGCCCCCTTGCTGGACTTCACCAGATGCCTCATTGAAGAGGCGGTGCTGGTGCGGTCGTTGGGAGCTCCTGAGAAGGAAAAGAAGAGGATGCATGATATCCTTGATGCCATAGTGTTCCTGAAGAACCATGGCCTCCATGGGGCCAGTGTCATCGGGGCATATCACACGAGGAGGTTGGCGCCGCTGATGGCGTGCACCCTCCCGTTGTAAGGGATGACACCTAGCACATAGCTCGACAGGACGGTGCTCGCCTAGGGGCCGCTCCATGATAGCGAGGTCATGCAACACATCAAGGAGGCAATGGAGGAGTCCGACGCCATGTTCCTAATCCCGAGACATCCTGCGATGTGGCCAGATGTGGGCTTTGTTGAGCTATTAGTGGGGTTGGGCTTTTGGGCCTCCATCGCGCCACTGCCAGAGCACGTGGCCTTTAGGGCGGCAAACCACACCGCGGACAAGAAGAGGAAGAAGGAGAAGGATGATAAGAATGCGAGGTGGCAGGCAAAGCAGCGGGTGAGGATGAATCAAGGAAAGCGGCTGCAGGGTTCGGAGGAGGAAGAGTAGGAAGAAGAAGAAGAATACGGTTCCGGGTCACCCATCCAATGGCACGAGCTAGGCGGTAGGGATGAGGATCCATCTCTGCCATAGGTAGGGCCTTTCCCGTGGCATGCCCCAAGGCAGGAGGGGGAGGACGCACCCCCAAAGCTAGTGGACCAAGCCGCCTCGCTCCATCTAGGCCTTCCGTGGCACCCTCGGAGTTGGTGGGAACCGGCCGCTCCGCTCCATTCGGACCCTCCGAGCAGAAGGAGGGCTCGAAGCGGCAACGTGCCAATGAGGAGCAGCCGAGGTTGGGCGAGCTGGCCCCAAAACATCATCGTCCGATGGCATCGAGGTGAGTCAAGAGTTTTTTTGTTCTTTTGTTCGAACGGATTTTTGTCGTAAACTGGCCGTCATGTCCTTTGTAGTGTTAGAGGATGTGGGACTCTCTTGAGGCTTTCGCTGAAGAAGAGCCTTGCCCTTTTTGTAGATGTGATAGGAGCTGGCTGGTGCTATGTTGGAGGTGAGCGGGAGTGGTGCTAGGGTGGCCACAATGTTGACTGAGGAGGAGCAGCCGATGGCTGCATCCATGGGGGAGCAGACGGAGGATGGCGCGTCCGAGGTGCCCGTGGTGGGCGTGGCGCAGCCAGGTGTGGCCACAACATCATAGGTGGAAGTGGCATAGCTAGAGCCATCATCCGTGCAGATGGTCACCTCCCCAGTGGGGCAGATGGAGGAGGACATACCTGAGGCATCCATGGTAGACACGGCGTGGCCAAGTGCGGCTATGACATCACAGGTGGAGATGATGCAACCGAAGCCGTTGTCCGTGTAGGTGGCCATGTCTATGGTGGGGCAGACGGAAGATGGCATGCCTAAAGCATCCATAGCGAATGTGGTGATGGGGCAGGCCTCTGCACCCATGCACCTTCCCCCTCTACCGCCGGAGGGTCCACTCCAAAGGGGTTGCTGCCGTAGGAGGGGGCGGCGCCGCTTGGGATAGGCGCGGAGCCATCCCGGTCTCTGGTCTGGGTGGGCAGCGACCCACATGCGTGGGGAGTGTCCCAGATCCAATGGGCAAACTAGTGGGACCTAGGGGCAATGCTTTTTGCCCACGACGATGACACGGAGGAGAGGGAATGGGAGAGCATCCATACAGAGCTTGGGACTATGGTTCGCACCCTAACCACCGCGCTGAGCTCATTGCGTGATGTCATCGCCCCGGTTGGGTAGGTATGATATGACCATGTTTTCGACCCTCATTTTCTCTTTTTGTGCCTCTAAGTCCTGTCCTCTCCATAGTCCCTTATGGTCCACAGCCGGGAGAAGTCCCAATTCCTTCATCGTGAGAAGCACGTTTGGGACCGTCTCGCTGAAGAGATGCGTCGGAGCGATGGGCTGGCTACACAACTCACTGCCGCCTATTAGGAGGTGATTGAGCTTGCCCCCACCGCTCGGGAGTTGGCTGGCCTCTGAGTTTGAGAGAAGGATGCTCACGATGATGCCCGTGAGGCCGGAGAGAAGCTCATGGCCCCGATCGAGAGGGCGCGCACAAACACCACGGAGGTCGAGCGGCTATGGAAGGAGTGGGATGATTTGCTCTAGGCCATAGAGGGGCTCTGCACAGAGTGTGACTTGGCTCGCTAGGAGCACACCGACGCCTAGCAGCTGATCAACCTCCTCGAGGGTGAGCTTGAGGGGGAGAGGGACCTAAAGGTTGCGGCTAAGGGTGTGTCTACCAAGCTTGCCATGGAGGTCGGTCAGCGCTAGGAAGAGGTCTGGTGCCTAGAGGATGAGGTGACCTGGCAGCACGATGTGGTGCGTAGGCTTTGGGTGGACATGGACGGTAAGCCTCCGGTTTCCCTTATTGTCTTTCTCCCTAGAATCCATGGTATGCCTTTTGACACGATCAGTATGTGACTTGGATGGGTCTCGACGACAAGCTTGGGGCGGAGGTGATGAAGAGACGTGGCCTAGAGAAGGACCTCGATGAGGTGAAGGCCACCCCCCCTAAAGGAGAGCGACAAGCATGATACCCTATGTGTCGCCGTCCAATTGGTCTACGATGACCTTGAACTAGCCTCAGAGTAGGAGACGAGCTCGTTCATGGTTCGCGCCGTCCAGATTACGCATTGAGCGCATGAGATCGCGAGGGACATGCTTCGCTTTGGCATTCATCGATCGTTTACGATCGCCCATTCTCATTATGAGAACATCAATCTAGCGACGATGAGCTAGGGTTTTGCACCTGGTTACTCTAAGGCCGAGCTGGAGGATATCGAGAAGGAGGTGGCCCCTTTGGCACAGGACTTATCTATCAAGATAGAGGATGAGATCATCCCCCTGAAAAAATAGTTAGTTAGATAGGCCAGGCGGCGAACTTGTAATAAGTGGACAAGTTCTTAACTTTTGTTATGGCTGAACAAACTTTTGGCTCTTCTCCCCTTATTTTGTATAAAAAGGTTAATGCGTTCCGACCCTTTCTGTTGTTAAGACTGCAAAGCTCGAGGTGTGGGCAAAAAAACTCTGATCACGCTGGTGAGCAAAAATGCCATAGCCGCTGGGGCATAGGTTTCTTGTAGTCCGACTAGTTTTACTCAGCGTTTGTTTCCGCAACCCTTGCTTCTATATCTTATCATGAGAAAGGGTCGGGCATAGCGGTTGTTTCTAAATAGGTATGCTCTTATCAACACCTAAGTGAGGCCCGACCCCTTGCCATTGCTAGGGTCGGGTGTCACTAAAGATCAAGGAGACAATAGCGAAATCGATAACAGAAAGTGTTTTTCATTTTAGAAACATCATTCTTAATTTTCATAAGTACACACATAAATTAGGGGCAAAAGCGACGTAGCTGCTTGATGTTCTAAGCATTGATGAAGACTTTGCCATTGATGGTCTTGAGCTTGTAGGTGCCTAGTCAGAGCACCTCCGCGACGACGTACGGTCCCTCCCACGGCGGAGAGAGCTTGTGGCGGTTCTTGTTGCTCTAGAGGAGGCAGAGCACCAGGTCCTCGATGTTGAAGGCCCGACTCTGCACCCGATGACTGTGGTACCAGCGCAATGCTTGCTGGTACTTGGCCGAGCAGAGGAGGGCAACATTGCGTGCTTCATAGCTGATCCATGGCGTCCTCGAGGGATGCCTTGGCTCCCTGCTTGTTGTACGCCCTAACGCTCGGTGCTCCATAGTCAAGGTCGGTCAGGAGGATAGCCTCGGAACCATAGACCATGAAGAAGGGTGTGTAGCCGGTGGCCCGGCTAGGGGTCATCCTTAGGCTCTAGAGCACCGCGGGGAGCTCCACGACCCATTGTCCACCAAACTTGTTCATTCGGTTGAAGATCCTAGGTTTGAGGTTTCATGCGGGGGTGCGCCACAGCGGCCCAATCAACACAGATGTGGTATTCATCGTAGAATCGAAGGAACTTTTTCTTAATGAACTGTGAACCGTTATTCGTGATAATGGAGTTTGGTACTCCAAAGCAATGGATGATGTCAAGGAAGAACAACACGGCTTGCTCAGACTTGATCACGGAGATCAGTCAAGCCTCTATCCACTTTGTAAACTTGTCTACAGCAACAATCAAGTGCATATAGCCCCCGAGCGCTCTCTTGAGAGGTTCGACCATATCAAGCCCCTAGACCACGAATGGCCACCTGATAGGGATTGTTTGGAGTGCTTGGGCCAGTAGGTGGGGTTGCTAAGCGCAGTATTGACACCCTTCATAGTTGTGCATAATCTGTTTAGCGTTGGCTACTATAGTCAGCCAGTAGAAGCCCTGTCAGAACGCCTTTCCGACCATGGTCCTAGGTGCGGCATGGTGCCCATAGACCCCACCGTGGATATCTCTCAGCAACTGCTTCTCTTGTTCGATGGGGATGCACCGCTATAGGATCTTGGTGTGGCTTTGCTTGTAGAGTCACCCCTAAATAATGACAAAGGACTTGACGCGATGCACAAGTCGCTGAGCCTCCATTTTGTTCATCAGTAGAACCTCACAGAGGAGGTAATCAAGGTAAGGCATCCTCCAGTCAGCAAGAGGGTCGGGCTCTGCCTCTAGGTCTACGTCAAGCTCCATGACCTCGAGGTCATGGGGTGTTGAGGGTTTGTCAGACCCCGAGCCTAGGGTCGGTGGCCTGTCACCAGTTCATTCTGGCTCCTCGTAGCGGACCGAGGGCTTGTATTGGTCACTAGCGAAAATGCCCATCGGCACCGGCTCTCGGCCAGACACCATCTTTGCTAGTGCATCGGCTGCTTCATTTAGCTATCTTAGGATGTGATTGAGCTTGAGACCATTGAACTTGTCCTCCAACTGGTGGACCTCTCGGCAATACATAGCCATCTTGGCGTTGTGGCAGCTTGAGTCCTTCATGACTTAGTCAATGACCAGCTGGGAGTCACCCCGATCGTCAAGCTATCGGATGCCCAACTCGACGGCGATGCGTGTGGCAGAACCTCCTAAGTTATAGGGCCCACATGCACCTGTCACTGTCCGATGACCTTTGACATCTATGCATATGTTTCCATGAACTTAAAAAGACTATCGGGTGTCCTCGGGGAACCCCGAATCATCCACAATTTCTGAGCAGGATCACGTTATAGAGTCATTGCAGTATTACAACATTTATTCAAATATCGACACCAGAGTAAAAACAGCGGAAGTCTTACGATAACATAGTTTACAAACCAGATGATTCAAACCTTACAAACTAAGTTCGATAATTATTACAAACCATAGTAGTAGTGGAGTGGCATAATTAATATATACATAACACACAAAATAAACATCCTGCCCAAGGATCACACATTTACTTCTCATCGTCAGAACGAATGATAGTCATGCAGCACGATCCAAAACAGATCTGCTCATGAGGCTCACCTGCAACAAGGGTCAACGAACCCTGAGTACAAAAGTACTCAACAAGACTTAATCGAAATATTAACTGATAACTAGGAATGTAGGCTTAGGGATTCAAGGTATGGCTTTAACAATGATCAAAGTTCTTTTGCGTAAAAGCCCTTTTAACAAAATTCCTTTTTATAGAAAACTTCTTAAGAATTATATACAAAGCTAACACGATCCGTACTGAGATCATGAAACTTCATATCCAACACCTTCACAAGCCTTATTCAAGTTCCAGTTATTAATACTACGATGATGAACAGTGAGTTGAGTCTCCATAAACGAGGAGCAACGACGATTCGAACCGATTAAACAACCTAGCTGGGGATTCCAGACCACACGACATATGCAGGTCCCCGACCTACATATACCAACCTACCCTCGGATCCTCTAAAACTAGAATGGGTCCACGTCACCCGAGAATACAGTACTCCACCATTCCAGCCCATGGCCACATGGGTACACGCTATTCCCGCCATCTCTCCACTCCCAGTGCGCGAGTAGCCATTCTCATAATAGAATTGCCAAGTTTAGGCTTACCGGAGTATGTGGTTAGTACTACAAATTCTCACCTCATGCAATTCAACAACGGACGTGCCTTAATCGACACAGGTGGAAAGAAACCGCTCACAAGACCTCCATATCTTGTGGCTCACACACACCGAGTCCGCCTGGTCTAGATTTATTACTCCACATTTCCATATCACATGCTAACATAACTAACCAAGGTTCCATTTAAAACTTGCAGGTGGCAGGTAGTCACTCGACTTTCATCGTTCTACGCATAGCTAAGCAAAACTAGGCATATACGAGTTTAAAATTGGTAATATGGTAAATATGGAATAACAAGGATGGTAATGCACCAATTAGGCTCTTACTTAACTCCTAATCACTTAATGCAGTAACAGAAAGCAAAAGTGAAATTAATTTATAAAACACAAGGTAGGGTGGTATGCATCCGGGGCTTGCCTTCGTTGACGAAAAAGTCTGATTCTTGCGACGTTTCACAAGTATTCGATCCGACCTCAACAGACGGATTAACCTCCTCAACAACTTGATTAACTACCACGTGTTCACCTTCGTTCACTACACGTAATAACAATGCCATGTTTAACATGATGCGGAATACGAAACATGATGCTCAATGATGGATGCAAAAATTAACAATTTGAATACAACTTTCCTTCGTGGTACAGTTGCAAGTCAAACAACTAAATCTTTTTCGTAACACATACATCAATTGCCAAGGATCATTATCAACTAATGACCCAAGGTCATCACTCAATCCAAAATTACAAACAAAACCTAAATCACTAAAGGTTACTATTTGCTTTTATGAATTAATTATTTAATTCAAAATTATGAAATAAATTAACTTATTCTAATTGAGCTCAAAATTTTAGTAAATGTTCATTATATGATAACTAAGTGGCAAAACAAATTTCATAATTTTTGGACAAGTAAATAAGCCTAGAAAAATCATGGAAATCCATTTATTAATAAATTGAACAATTTTTATCACATTCAAAAATACTAAAAAACATTATTTCATATTTTTCTTAAATACTTTACATCATAGAGAAGTCACACAAAAATTTTCATAATTTTTGGAGCTCTAAATAAATCTACACAAAAATAACAAAAATAGACACTATTCATTTATTTCAGAAAATAGAAAATTCCATTTTTGAACTACACAGTCACTGACATGGTGACCCCACCTGTCATCCCCTTCCTCCCGCTTTGACTACGGCGATGATGGTGCTGACCGGCGATATCTCGACGACGGCGAGATCAACGGCGACGACGAATGCACTAACATGATCACTACATCCCGGCGCACCGATTTGTGGCACAAACGCAACCAATTACTGCCTGGACCGAGCACTACGCCGGCCATGGCAGCTGCGGTGGCACGGCGACACAACACCGGCAAAACGAAGCCAAAAACGGAGAAATAGAGGGCATGGGAAGGTCCAGTAGCTCACCACGAACACGTTGGAGCAAAGAACGAGACCGGATAAGCTACGATGACACGGGTCGACGTTGACAGCGGTCACGGCGGAGCGATCTTCGATGACGGCAATGCTCCGGTAGCTGTGGTGGTCAAAATGAAAAATCAATGGGTCACAAAGCACTACATCATTGCGGCGAAGATGAAGCAAGACTCGGCAAGGGCAGAGACTCACCGTAGCGCGCTGGCCACGGCGACACGGGCTCGACGGTGGGGCTGCCGGCCGTGGAGAAGAAACACGACGAGTGGCGGTTCCCAACGAAATTAAGCTGAATTGATGGGTTGGCTGAGCACGTAAGGATAAGGCGGAGCTAATGGATGCTTTACTGCAATGGCAGAGGCACTGGTTCGACGATGAGGGCTCACTGGAGATGATCGGCAACGTTGGAAAAACAGAGGGCGAAGGAAGAACAACGACAACGGCGTCGGAGCTTTATAGGGCGGCCAAGGAAGCAAGGAGAAGCCATGGCGATGCCTTTCCTGCACTAGCACGAAGCCAAGGCCACCACGCGCGCACCTGGAACGCCGAAGACGGTCGCCGGCCATGTAGCTTCGGCGGTGAATACTGTTCACAATAATTACAAGTTTGCCATTCGCCAAAATTCACAAATTACTCTCAAATTTTCATAACAACTCAAAAATCTCCAAAAACAAAAGTTGTTCAAAATCAAAAGTTCTACAACTTTGCTTTTATAACCATCTCCTAATTCGGTCTAGATTTTGAACTGATCTTTTAAATTCAAATAGGGGATATTTAACGAATCACACCTTTTTGAATTACTCCAAATTTTTCTAAACAACTTGAAAAACTCCAAAAATAAACTTTGTATAACTTGTTAAGCTCTACACTTTTGCTTTTGGACCCAACCCCAAAATATGCTTAGATTTTGAAATGGATTTTCAGGGTGGGGTTTAAATACTAAAAAGCGGGGTTTTCTCGAAAAATTCAAAACCCAAACAAACTTTGAACTTGAGTCAAACAATATAATTCAACACTCATTACACAAATGTCAACTTGTTTTAGTAAATGCATATCAAAGTTTTCACCAAATGCCAAATGCTTTGCTCAGATTTTAATATTTAAACACCCGAGGTGTTACAATCCTTCCCCCTAAAAGAAATCTCGCCCCGAGATTCAAAGCCATAGAGTAAGTAATGGAAAAGGAAATGTGTCAGTCCAAAAACATCCAAAACTTGTCCATAAAACAGCTGAGGTCCCTTTACAAAACACAACTTGTATCACCGAAGTCAACTAACATTACTCTATTCTATATTGACGCTAGAAACTTTGGAAACTTTTCTAACAAGTAATCTTCTGATTCCCAAGTAGCTTCCTCATCTGAATGTTGATTCCATTGTATTTTATAGAACTTGATTGTCCATCTTTGAGTAACACAATCTTTCTGATCTAACACTCGGATAGGATATTTGGAATAAGTTAAATCCGGTTCTAGTTCCACTCCTTCAACTTCAACATTCTGTTCAGGCACTCGGAGACACTTCTTCAATTGGGAAACATGGAACACATCATGCACAGCTGCAAGATGTTCAGGTAACTTCAATTGATATGCCACTTTTCCATACCTTTCCAAAATTTGATATGGTCCAATATACCGAGGTGCCAACTTTCCTTTAACACCAAAACGGATAACTCCCTTCATTGGTGATACTTTCAGATATACAAAATCTCCTTTGGTAAATACCAATGGTCTCCGCCTTCTATCCGCATAACTCTTTTGGCGGGACTGAGCTATCTTCAAATTATTCTGTATTTGCCTAACCTTGTCTTCTGTTTCTTTCACATGGTCAACCCCAAAGAATCTTCTTTCTCTAGGCTCGGACCAACTCAATGGTGTTCTGTATCTACGACCATAGAGTGCTTCAAACGGAGCCATTTTAATGCTTTCCTGATAACTATTGTTGTATGAGAACTCAGCCAAAGGTAAGCATTCATCCCACTTATTAGAATAGTTAAGGACACAACACCTTAACATATCTTCAAGTACTTGATTAACTCTTTCAGTCTGTCCATCAGTCTACGGATGATAAGTTGTACTATACAGAAGTTTGGTACCCAATGAAGAATGCAATTGTTTCCAAAAATTGGAGACAAACTGTGTACCCCTATCTAACACTATGGTCTTTGGTACACCATGCAAACTCATGATTCTTGCTAAGTACATTTTAGCATATTGGATCATAGGATATATTGTCTTGACTGGAAGAAAATGTGCTGACTTAGTGAGTCGATCTACAATAACCCATACTGAGTCAAATCCCTTTGATGTCCTGGGTAGACCAACAATAAAGTCCATACTTATGTCCTCCCACTTCCAAGATGGAATAGGTAATGGTTGTAACTCACCAGCAGACCTCAAATGTATAGCTTTCACCTTTTGACAAGTATCACACTTTGCTATGTATCTAGCAATCTCTATTTTCATTTTAGTCCACCAGAATCTTTGCTTCAAGTCATGGTACATCTTGTTACTTCCCGGATGAATAGATAACCTAGTAGCATGTGCCTCATCTAGAATTGACTACCGCAACTCAGGAACTTTTGGTACCACCAGGCGATCCTTGAACCATAACACATCTTCATCATCTATGCTAAAGCATTCTGCCTTTCCATTTTTGACTCTTTCCTTAATATGGGCTATACCCTTGTTTTCCTTCTGAGCAGCAATAACTTGATCTCGAATAGTGGCTTCAACAATTATGTTGGTCAAACTTTCTTGTTGAATTACTTCTACATTCAACTTTTCCATTTCTTGACATAAATTCAAACCCATTGTTCTCACTGTTAGATAATTGCAATAACTTTTGTGACTGAGGGCATCTACAACTACATTTGCTTTACCAGGGTGATAATGTACTTCCAAATCATAATCATTAATCAGTTCTAACCATCTTCTTTGTTGCATGTTCAATTCTGACTGAGTAAAAATATACTTTAAGCTCTTGTGGTCTGTATACATATGGCACGTATTACCAAGCAGGTAATGCCACCAAATCTTCAGAGCATGAACCACAGCTGCTAACTCCAAGTCATGAGTCAGATAGTGTTCTTCATATTGCTTAAGTTGCTAGGATGCATAAACAATGACTCGGCCTTCTTGCATCAACACACATCCAATACTAATACTGGAAGTGTTACAATAAACATCAAACGGCTTCTTGATATCGGGTTGGGCTAACACTGGTGCAGTAGTCAACAGTCTCTTCAAAGTCTAGAAAGCCTCCTCACAATCTGATGACCAGACAAACTTAACTTGGTTCTTTAACAATTCAGTTATGGACTTTGATATTTTTGAGAAATCTAGAATAAACCGACGGTAATACCCCGCCAATCCCAGAAAACTCTGAACTAGATGAACTGTGGCTGGCGGTTTCCAATCAAGCACATCTTTCACTTTGCTGGGATCAACTGCAACTCCTTCGGCTGACAAGACATGTCCAAGAAATTGCACTTCCTTAAGCCAAAAATCACACTTACTGAACATGGCATATAGTTGATGTTCTCTCAAACGGGTCAGAACAATTCTGAGATGTTCCGCATGTTCTTTCTTAGTCTTGAAATATACTAAAATGTCATCAATAAACACTACTACAAACTTGTCTAGCTCAGGCATGAATACTGAGTTCATTAGATACATGAAATGAGCTGGAGCATTTGTCAAACCAAAAGACATTACCAAGTATTCATATAATCCATATCTTGTGGTAAATGCCGTTTTGGGAATATCTTCAGGCTTTATCTTGATTTGGTGATATCCTGATCTCAAATCTATCTCGGAGAAAACTTTGGCTCTGGCCAATTGATCAAAAAGCAAATCTATCTGAGGTAGTGGATACTTATTCTTGATGGTCACTTCATTCAATGGACGATAGTCAACACATAACCTTAGGGTCTCATCTTTCTTTTTCACAAAAATTGTCGGACATCCCCAAGGTGAGGAACTAGGTTGGATAAACCCTTTCTCAATCAATTCTTGTAACTGAGTCTTCAACTCGGCCAATTCCTTAGGTGGCATCCTATAAGCTCTCTGAGAAATCGGAGCTGTTCTAGGTTGTAACTCTATGTTAAACTGTACATCCCTATCAGGTGGTAGACCGGGTAAATCTTCAGGAAACACATCCGGAAATTCACACATTACCAGAATATCTCTAATCTCTTTGACAGCAGTTGCACAAATCTTGCCCACTGATCTCCTTAGGGTTGGAAGTTGGATAAGAAGTTGAGAAGTACTATCAGGCAAACTCACCCTTAATGTCCTATTCAAAGCATCTATAACAGCCTTATGCTGATACATCCAATTCATTCCCAAAATTACATCTATATCCTAATCCTTAAGGATAATCATGGTAGTGGGAAAAATATGCCCACCCAGGTTTACGGGTACCTGGTATACCATTTCCTTAGTACATAGACGTCCCCCGGGCGACTGTATAAAGAAACTTTCCTTTGTTACCCCAATTGAAATTTCATACTTCATGACAAATGTTCTATTGATGAATGAATGCGATGCGCCAGAATCAAAAAGTATAACTGCAGGGTGATTGGCAACAGGAAACATACCCATCATCACTGGCTCCCCTTCCAAAATTTCTCTAGCTTGAATATAGAACACCCATCCTGTTTTCCTCTCATCTTTGCCCTTCTAAACATTCTGATTGGGGTTCTTGTTTGGTGCCTAACCTTGTTGTTGATTGGCATGGGCCTTCTGATAATTTTGATTAGCCTGCCTAGGATATGGACATTCCCTGGAGAAATGACTAGTTCTTCCACAATTGTAATATGGATAATTGTGACCCTGGGATGTTGGAGCATTGCCACCAGGAGCATTGGTTGACTGTGAATTCGGATAGGTTATAGCAGGATGGACATTTGACTGTTGTCTAGCTTGGAACTGCGGTGGACGATAAGGAGGACGATTATGATGTACTGGATGATAAATCACCCTCTGCCTCTTCTGATTTCCCCCAAAAGATCCAGACGGCACACACTTTTTCTTTTTGAGTTCCTTATGCTGCCGATACTTGGACTCTGAAGCAATTGCAATATTTACTGCCTCATGATAAGTAACATTGGTACAAGTGGTCATCATAGTCTGCAACTTGGTATTCAGGCCTCTCATAAACCACCTCTTCTTCTTGGCATCAGTATTAACATGTTCGGATGCATATTGGGATAGATGATTAAATCTTCCCACATACTGCATCACGGTTTGATCTCCTTGTTTTAAAGCAAGGAATTCATCTAGCTTCATAGCCATCACTCCTTCAGGGATATAATGGGCTCTGAAGGCAGTACGGAACTCAGCCCAAGTTATTGGAATGCCAGCTGGTTGCATAGCCACTAAGTTTGCCCACCAAGCACTTGCTGCTCCTCTAAGTTGCTGGGCGGCAAACGCAAGTTTCTGATACTCCGTACATGGAATAAGGTCAAATTTCTGTTCTATGGTTCGAAGCCAGTCATCAGCCTCCAATGGTTCATCTGCCTTGGTGAACACCGGGGGTCTTGTGTCTATGAAATCAACATATGTGGCCTCCTGTCTGTTATGGTGGTGTCCACAGTTTCCATACATCTGATTCTGATTACTCTGAGCCATCTCATGAAGCAAACAAGAATTTTTAGCCGTCACATTGACAAGTGCGGTTATAGCATCAGCTAAATTTGTTGGAACTGGTGGCGGATCTGGAATACCATCCTCATCTTGCGAAGTTCTAGGAACATATGAACCCCACGTACGATGCATCTGCTCATAACAAACCAAACTTTATTCATATGTCTTTATTGAATTGTACCAAAGCTTACTCTAGACACATTACATAGAGTTTTCTAATGTACAAACAAACCCATGAATACGAAAACAAAACTACATAACTTAACTAGAGCTACTATTATACAACTCTACTCCTTTCCTCAATTGCTTCAAACTTCAGGCTCGGTATCCATTCTGGAATTATTACTGCCTTCATCATCACTTTCATCGATCATTACTAATTCTTTAGGATCTTCTTCCTCTTCCTCTCCTGATTCATCATCATCGGCAAGCATGACACCGGGGTCCATGGCATCAGCTTGAGGCTCATGATTTGGATTTAGTAGATTGCTAAGCCCATGAACTTCCTCATGTAGATAAGTATTATGTTCTTCTAAATCTTCTACATAAAATTCTAGCTCATGAGTTCTAGCTCTAGCTACATTTTCCCTCTGCCAAGCTTCATTTCTTCCCTCCATCGTACGAACCAACATACGTTCGCAATTCCTATGTGCGGTGGTGAGATGCCTCAATTGACCCTATAATTCTCCTATTTGTATAACATCCAAAGCCCTATCTCTAGTAGATTGTGCTAACTCTATAGAAATCCTCTGTATCTCTGCTTAGGGATCAGGCCTAGAACTGCTACTGCTAGCACCATCGTTTCTAAGGGCAAGTTGGTGACGAGGAACTCCTTTAGGTCCAGTGGACTTATGGGGCATCATCTTGGCACGAGCCATACTGTAGGAATCCAATTTAATCCAAGTAAGACCATTTGATCAAAATCCAAAAAGTAGCTAAGATGGATTACATTCCTCAAACCAGACTCGCTACTCAACTCCAGACTAAGAGGTGAAGGAAGTAACGAGTGAATTAATCATGATGCATGAATCGTTCTTATGAACAAAAACATCAAAGTTTATAATGCACATAAACAACATTTATTTTTATATAGGGCATAGTAATATTACTACTCCACCACACAAAAACCTTTTTAATCAAATATGGAATGGTGAGAAAGAAATAAGATAAGTCAGAAGTAATTTGGACCAAATTAGCAAGTTTAATTTAGTCATCCCAAATTATTTTGAAGTTTTTGTAAAACAATACAACCAAAAACCTTGTAACGATTGCTCTGATACCATTCTGTGGCAGAACCTCCTAAGTTATAGGGCCCACATGCACCTGTCACTGTCCGATGACCTTTGACATCTATGCATATGTTTCCATGAACTTAAAAAGACTGTCGGGTGTCCTCGGAGAACCCCGAATCATCCATGATTTCCGAGCAGGATCACGTTATAGAGTCATTGCAGTATTACAACATTTATTCAAATATCGACACCAGAGTAAAAATAGCGGAAGTCTTACGACAACATAGTTTACAAACCAGATGATTCAAACCTTACAAACTAAGTTTGATAATTATTACAAACCATAGTAGTAGTGGAGTGGCATAATTAATATATACATAACACACAAAATAAACATCCTACCCAAGGATCACACATTTACTTCTCATTGTCAGAACGAACGATAGTCATGCAGCACGATCCAAAATAGATCTGCTCATGAGGCTCACCTGCAACAAGGGTCAACGAACCCTGAGTACAAAAGTACTCAACAAGACTTAACCGAAATATTAACTGATAACTAGGAATGCAGGCTCAGGGATTCAAGGTATAGCTTTAACAATGATCAAAGTTCTTTTGCGTAAAAGCCCTTTTAACAAAATTCCTTTTTATAGAAAACTTCTTAAGAATTATATACAAAGCTAACATGATCTGTACTAAGATCATGAAACTTCATATCCAACACCTTCACAAGCCTTATTCAAGTTCCAGTTATTAATACTACGATGATGAATAGTGAGTTGAGTCTCTATAACCGAGGAGCAACGACGATTCGAACCGATTAAACAACCCAGTTGGGGATTCCAGACCACACGACATATGCAGGTCCCCGACCTACATATACCAACCTACCCTCGGATCCTCTAAAACTAGAACAGGTCCACGCCCCCCGAGAATACAGTACTCCACCATTCCAGCCCATGGCCACATGGGTACACGCTATTCCCGCCATCTCTCCACTCCCAGTGCGCGAGTAGCCATTCTTGTAATAGAATTGCCAAGTTCAGGCTTACCAGAGTATGTGGTTAGTACTACAAATTCTCACCTCATGCAATTCAACAACGGACGTGCCTTAATCAACACAGGCGGAAAGAAACCGCTCACAAGACCTCCATATCTTGTGGCTCACACACACCGAGTCCGCCCGGTCTAGATTTATTACTCCACATTTCCATATCACATGCTAACATAATTAACCAAGGTTCCATTTAAAACTTGTAGGTGGTAGGTAGTCACCCGACTTTCATCGTTCTACGCATACATAAGCAAAACTAGGCATATACGAGTTTAAAATTGGTAATATGGTAAATATGGAATAACAAGGGTGGTAATGCACCAATTAGGCTCTTACTTAACTCCTAATCACTTAATGCAGCAACGGAAAGCAAAAGCGAAATTAATTTATAAAACACAAGGTAGGGTGGTATGCATCCGGGGCTTGTCTTCGTTGACGGAAAAGTCCGATTCTTGCGACATTTCACAAGTATTCGATCTGACCTCAACAGACGGATTAACCTCCTCAACAACTTGATTAACTACCACGTGTTCACCTTCGTTCACTACACGTAATAACAATGCCATGTTTAACATGATGCGGAATACGAAACATGATGCTCGATGATGGATGCAAAAATTAACAATTTGAATACAACTTTCCTTTGCGGTACAGTTGCAAGTCAAACAACTAAATCTTTTTTGTAACACATACATCAATTGCCAAGGATCATTATCAACTAATGACCCAAGGTCATCACTCAATCCAAAATTACAAACAAAACCTAAATCACTAAAGGTTACTATTTGCTTTTATAAATTAATTATTTAATTCAAAATTATGAAATAAATCAACTTATTCTAATTGAGCTCAAAATTTTAGTAAATGTTCATTATATGATAACTAAGTGGCAAAACAAATTTCATAATTTTTGGACAAGTAAATAAGCCTAGAAAAATCATGGAAATCTATTTATTAATAAATTGAGCAATTTTTATCACATTAAAAAAATTACTGAAAAACATTATTTCATATTTTTATTAAATACTTTACATCATATAGAAGTCACACAAAAATTTTCATAATTTTTGGAGCTCTAAATAAATGTACACAAAAATAACAAAAACAGACACTATTCATTTATTTTAGAAAATAGAAAAATCCATTTTTGAACTACACAGTCACTGACATGGTGACCCCACCTGTCATCCCCTTCCTCCCGCTTTGACTACGGCGATGATGGTGCTGACCGGCGATATCTCGACGATGGCGAGATCAACGGCGACGGCGAATGCACTAACATGATCACTACATCCCGACGCACCGATTTGTGGCACAAACGCGACCAATTACTGCCTGGACCGAGCACTACGCCGGCCATGGCGGCTGTGGTGGCACGGCGACACAACGCCGGCAAAACAAAGCTGAAAACGGGGAAACAGAGGGCATGGGAAGGTCCAGTAGCTCACCACGAACACGTTGGAGCAAAGAACGAGACCGGATAAGCTACAATGACACGGGTCGACGTTGACAGCGGTCACGGCGGAGCGATCTTCGACGACGGCGATGCTTCGGTAGCTGTGGTGGTCAAAATGAAAAATCAATGGGTCACAAAGCACTACATCATTGCGGCGAAGACGAAGCAAGACTTGGCAAGGGCAGAGACTCACCGTAGCGCGCTGGCCATGGCGACACGGGCTCGACGGCGGGGCTACCGGCCGTGGAGAAGAAACACGACGAGTGGTGGTTCCCAACGAAATTAAGCTGAATTGATGGGTTGGCTGAGCGTGTAAGGATAAGGCAGAGCTAATGGATGCTTTGCTGCAACGGCAGAGGCACTGGTTCGACGATGAGGGCTCACCGGAGATGATCGGCAACGTCGGGAAAAACAGAGAGCGAAGAAAGAACAACGACGACGGCGTCGGAGCTTTATAGGGCAGCTAAGGAAGCAAGGAGAAGCCACGGCGATGCCTTTCCCACGCCAGCACGAAGCCAAGGCCACCACGCGCGCGCCTGGAACGCCGAAGACGGTCGTCGGCCATGTAGCTTCGGCGGTGAATACTGTTCACAATAATTACAAGTTTGCCATTTGCCAAAATTCACAAATTACTCTCAAATTTTCATAACAACTCAAAAATCTCCAAAAACAAAAGTTGTTCAAAATCAAAAGTTCTACAACTTTGCTTTTATAACCATCTCCTAATTTGGTCTAGATTTTGAAATGATCTTTTAAATTCAAATAGGGGATATTTAACGAATCCCGCCTTTTTGAATTACTCCAAATTTTTCTAAACAACTTGAAAAACTCCAAAAATAAACTTTGTATAACTTGTTAAGCTCTACACTTTTGCTTTTGGGCCCAACCCCAAAATATGCTTAGATTTTGAAATGGATTTTTAGGGTAGGGTTTAAATACTGAAAAGCGGGGTTTTCTCGAAAAATTCAAAACCCAAACAAACTTTGAACTTGAGTCAAACAATACAATTCAACACTCATTACACAAATGTAAACTTGTTTTAGTAAATGCATATCAAAGTTTTCACCAAATGCCAAATGCTTTGCAATGCATATGATGACATGTCAGATTTTAATATTTAAACACCCGAGGTGTTACAATGCGTAGACCATTGATGAGTGCCTTATACTTGGCCACATTATTGGAGGTAGGGAAATGGATGTGAACCATGTACCTCATGCATACCTAGAGGGGCAAAACAAAGATGAGCCCCACACCGGTGCCTTTCTTCATTAGTGATCCATCGAAGTACATCGTCCAGTACCCTTGGTCGACGGCTGCTGGCGGCATTTGGATCTCGGTCCATTCTACGACAAAATCAGCCAACACTTAGGACTTGATGGCCATCTAAGGGGCATATGAAATGCCCTGACCCATCAGCTCGAGTTCCCACTTCGTGATTCTTCCTGTGGCATCCCAATTTTGGACAACCTCGCCGAGAGGGAAGGACATCATGACCGTCACCAGGTGCGACTCGAAGTAGTGATGCAACTTCCTCTTGGCGATAAGGAAGGCGTACAGGAGTTTCTAGATTTGGGGGTAGCGAGTCTTGAAATTGGACAAGACCTTGCTAATGAAGTACATGAGATGCTATACTTTGAGGGCATGTCCCTCTTCTTCCCACTCTACCACTAGGGCGGTGCTGACCACTTGCATGGTGGCCACAATGTAGAGCAGAAGTGGTTCCTCGTCGGTTGGGGGGACTAGGATCGGAGCCTTCGTCAGGAGCTACTTGACCTTGTCAAGTGCCTCCTAGGCCTTGGGCGTCCATTCAAAATGGTCGGCATTCTTCAGAAGCCGATAAAGGGGGAGACCTCATTCGTCGAGGCACAAGATAAAGTGGCTAAGTGTGGCAAGGCACCCTATAACTTGTTGTACCCCTTTATGTTCTAAATCAGGCCCATCCTCATGATGGCTGAGATCTTCAACAGGTTGGCTTCGATGCCACGCTTGGAGACGATAAAACCTAGCAACATACCCCTTGGGACCCCAAAAACACATTTCTCGAGGTTGAGTTTGATGTTGTTTGGTTGGAGTTTTGTGAAGGTCTGCTCTAGGTCAGCTACGAGCTGGTCAGCCTGTTTGGACTTGACCATAATGTCATCCATGTAGGCCTCAATAGTTTCCCCAATGAGGTACCTAAAACACTTCAACATACAACGCTGATATGTAGCCCCTGTGTTTTTCAGACCAAACGGCATTGTGACATAGCAGAACGATTCGAACAGGGTGATAAAAGATGTTGCGAGGGACTGTTTCATTATGATTTGATGGTACCCAGAGTATGCATCAAGGAAGCAAAGGGTTTCACACCCTGAGGTCAAGTGGACTACTTGGTCTATGCATGGCAAAGAAAATGGATCCTTTGGACATGCTTTGTTGAGACCCGTGTAATCAACACACATTCTCCATTTCCTACACTTTTTTCTTACAAGAATAGGATTGGCTAACCACTCAGGGTGATACACTTTGTTGATGAATCCAGCTGCCAAAAGCTTCATAATCTCCTCACTGATGGCCCAGCGCTTCTCGTCAAAGTGACACAGGCGCTGCTTCACTAGCTTGGAGCCTAGCCTGATCTTCAATGTTTGCTCGGTGACTTCCCTCGGAATGCCTGGCATGTCTGAGGGTCTCCACACAAAGTTGACTCTGTTGGCGCGAAGGAAGTCGACAAGCGTGTTTTCCTATTTGGAGGAAAGTGTGGTGCCGATGCGCACTACCTTGTGCTCGGGGTTGCTGGGGTCTATGAGGACCTCCTTGGCACCCTCCACGAGCTTGAAAGACCTAACCAACCGCTTGGGGTCGGGAGCTTATTCGACGATCTCCTCCTAGATATCTGCAAGCTCTCTGGAGGAGACAATCGCCATGACATGTTCACAACACTCGACCTCGCACTCGTAGGTGCACTGGAAGGAGGTGCTGACGATGATGACCCCATACGGACCTAACATCTTCAACTTCAGATAGGCATAGTTAGGGATGGCCATAAACTTTGCATAGCATGGACGTCCCAGGATGGCATAGTAGGTACCATGGAACCCGACCACCTCGAAGGTAAGGGTCTCCATCCTATAATTGGTCAGATTATAGAAGGTGACGGGCAGATTGATCTACATGAGTGGCATGGCCTGCTTTCTAGGCATGATGCCGTGGAAAGGCACCCCGATCGACTAGATGCCTGATCGGTTGATGCCCATGGCGTCGAGCATCTCAGTGTACATGATGTTGAGGCTGCTACCTCCATCCATTAGCACCTTGGTGAGCCACTTCATGTTGATGATCGGATCAACCATGAGCAGGTATCTTCTTGGCTGTGGGATGCTTTTTGGGTGGTCAGTCCGATCAAAGGTGATGGCACACTCTGACCATCGAAGGAAGGAAGGCATGGCTGGCTCAGCCGCATAGACTTTGTGGCGTGCAAGCTTCTAGTGGCGCTTGGAGTTGTAGGCCGCTGACCCCCCGAAGATAATGAGGCAGCTATCTGATGTCAGAAACTACCATCCTTCCCCTTAGTGTCATCTGCTACCAGCTTGGGCTCCTTCCTATGCTCTCCCTTATTCAAGCCACCGGACAGGAACCGCTTCATGAGGGCACAGTCTTTGTATAGGTGCTTGATGGGGAAGGCATGGTTCAGGCATAACCCTTTGAGTAGCTTCTCAAAGTGGTATGGGGTACCCTCGGTGGGCTTCTGACCCCCCTAGTGGTCGGTAGCGGCCACGAGCGAGCCCTCACGTGCTGCTTGTTCTTCTTCTTGTTGGGGCGGTTGGAGGCACCTTCACCGACGTCCTCGTCCCGCTTCGCCTTGCCCTTGGGACGATCAAAAATTGCTTTGACCACCTCCTCGCCCGAGGCATGGCATGTGGTGATGTTGAGGAGCTCCTTGGTTGTTCATGGGCCCTTGCATCCCTGCTTGTGAACTAGGGACTCGTAGGTGGTCCCAGATAGGAAGGCTCCTATAACATCGGCATCGGTGACGTTGGGTAGCTCGTTGCACTACCAGGAGAAGCGCCGAATGTACTCACAAAGAGTTTCCCTAGACTTCTGTCGGTAGTTTTTGAGATCACATGGGTTCCTAGGACGCGCGTAGGTGCCCTAAAAGTTTCCAACGAAAATCTCCTTTAGGTCCACCTAGCTTAGAATCCAGTTGGGCGGAAGGTGCTCCAACCATGTTCACGCCGAATTGGCTAGGAATAATGGGAGGTTGTGGATAATGAAATTGTCACTATCTGCTCCACCGGCTTGGCAAGCAAGCCGGTAATCCTCAAGCCATAGTCTAGGGTTCATTTCCCTAGAGTATTTCAGGATGTTGGTCGACGGTCGGTACTGTGGTGGGAAGACGGTGTTGAGGATGTGTCCGCCGCGACGAGGGTGGTAGTCACGGCTGGCTTCCTCTCTCTCATCACTTCTTCCATGCCTATGGGCATCTAGGGTGTTATGTGTGTCATGGTGGAGGTCAAGACGCTCATGCACCAGGGCCACGGCGCACCCCCATCGGCGCTGAAAGCTCTAGTTTGGTTTTGGTTAATTAATGAAACCCTAAGTGCTAACCTAGTTTATCAAGATGATTATGAGATAGGTAGCACTACTCCAAATGATGAAGCAATGGTGAAGATCATGACAATGGTGATGGCATGGTGATGGTCAAATGCTTAAACTTGGAAAAGAAGAAAGAGAAAAACAAAAGGCTCAAGGCAAAGGTATAAAATATAGGAGCCATTTTGTTTTGGTGATCAAGACACTTAGCGAGTGTGATCACATTTAGGATAGATAGCCATACTATTAAGAGGAGTGAAACTCATATCAAAATGCGATTATCAAAGTGCCACTAGATGCTCTAATTCATTGCATATGTATTTATGATCTAGTGGAGTACTAACACCCTTGAAAATGTTTGTGAAAATATGCTAACACATGTGCACAAGGTGATACACTTGGTGGTTGGCACATTGGAGCAAGGGTGAACAAGTTAGAAGTGAAAACGAGTTGATCGCGAAGACGCTGGTGTCGGTCAACTGACCGGACGCTGGGTCTGAAAGCACCGGACGCTGGCAGCGTGCGTCTGGTCAAACTAGTCGGTCGGCACAGTACCAAGGGTATTACACCAGATGCTGGTCTGTGTCCGGTCAAGGTGGACCGGACATGTCCGGTCGAAGAAATACACCTCAGGGAGCTTACTAGAAACGACCGGACGCTGAGGCTTCTGTGTCGGTCAGTTTAGCCGGAGCGTCCGGTCAACTACATAGCCGTTGAAATCTGACAAACAGCGTTTGAAGCTAGTGACACATGGCATGAATCAGTGGACCAGACACTGAGTCTAGGGTCTGGTCAGTATGACCGGAGCGTCCGGTCAGAGCGCGTTTTGCCCAGTGAAGGGGTATAACGGCTCTATTTTATTGGGGCTCTATTTATAGCCCCATGGCCGGCTCAAGGGGGATCTCTTGCACATTTTCATTGATATAGCAACCTTGTGAGCTTAGCCAAAGTCCTTCCACTCATCTCCATCATTGATTCATCATCTTTGTGAGATTGGGAGAGAATCCAAGTGCATTGCTTGAGTGATTGCATCTAGAGGCACTTGGTATTTGTGTTGCGCTGCGGATTTCGCTTGTTACTCTTGGTGGTTGCCACCACCTAGACGGTTGGAGCAGCAGTGGAGGATCAGCATGAGTTGGTGATTGTTCGTGGCCGCCTTCGGTGATTGTGAGGGGAGTTGTACCTTCCCCGGTGGAGTGCCGAAAGGTAACTCTAGTAAATTGCTCGTGTCATTAAGTTACCTCACTTGTGGGTCGGTTCTTGTGGTGTCCTATCATGTGGACGAGGTTTGTGAAACACCTCTTAGCCGCCGAACCACCAAGTGTTGGTCGACACAACAGGGACTAGCGTGTTGGCAAGCACGTGAACCTCGGGAGAAAAATTGGTTGTCTCTTGTCATTTGCATTCTCCCGGTGATTGGCTTAATCTTCATCTTGGGATTGGTACATCCCCTACACATCGATATAATCACCCTACTCACTTATCTACATTCTTCCAAACTAGTTGATACAAGCTCTTTAGTGTAATTAGAATTGAGAGCTTGCTCTATTATTTACATTCATCTAGTTGAGCTCTTTAGAGTAGCAAGATTGAGAGCTCTTAGTGAGTAATTACATAGCAAGTTTGTGTGCCTAAGTAATCATTACAACTAGAATTGTTGGATAGGTGGCTTGCAACCCTTGTAGAGCTTGAGCAAGTTTGCATTACGCTATTTGTCATACTAATCAAATTGCTCCAGTGATTTGTAGATTTTTAAATAGGCTATTCACCCCCCCCTCTAGCCATATTTGGACCTTTCAAGTGGTATCAGAGCCGTGGTCACCGTTTGATTGAAGGCTTAACAACCTCGGTGTCAAATTATGGCTCAAGTTGTGTTCAACCATGTGGAGGGCAAACCACCGTTCTTTGATGGAACATGCTATGATTATTGGAAGAGAAAGATGAGGATGTATCTTGGTTCAATCAATGATCAAGTATGGGAAGTGACCGAGAATAACTATGCTATCATTGATCCCGATGATCCAACTAACCAAGATAAGATCAACAAGCAATGCAATACAATGGCTCTCAACACCATATACAATGCCATTGATTCCAAGGTGTTTGAGCAAATCAAGGATTGTGAAAGAGCAAATGAGGTGTGGAAGAGATTGGAGGAAACATATGAGGGCACACCGGCGGTGAAGAGTGCCAAGTTGTACATCCTCAAGGACAAGTTAACAAGCTTCAAGATGAAGGAAGATGAGAGCATTCCGGAGATGTTCCATCGATTGCAAGTAATTGTCAATAACTTGAAGGCTTTGGGAGAAAAGATCAAGGATGATGATGTCTCTCATCGGTTCTTAATGTGCCTACCTCCAAGATTTGAGATGTTGAGATTGCTCATCATAAGAGGGGGATTGAAGGATATTACCCCCAACCAAGTACTAGGTGATGTCATGACACAAGAGACATACCGTGTGGAAAGGGAGGGGGATGACAAGAAGGAAGAAGAAGACAAGAAGAAGAAAAGCATAGCATTCAAGGCTAGCTCATCATCATCAAAGAACAAGGGCAAGTCCAAGAAAGAATCAAGTGATGATGATGATCTTAGTGATATTGATGATGAAGCTATGGCTCTCTTTGTGCGCAAGATGGGAAAATTCATGAAGAAGAAGGGCTATGGTGCAAGAAAGAGAAGAGATCACACCAAGAAAAAAGAGTATGTGAGAAGATGCTATAATTGCAAGAGCCCCGATCATGTAGTAGCAAATTGTCCATATAATAGTGACAATGATGAGGATGAGAAGAAGAAGCACAAGGAGAATAAGAAAGAAAAGAAGGAGAAGAAAGAGAAGAAGATGACCTTCCAAAAGAAGAAGAAGGGTGGAGGCTATGTGGTCACATGGGATAGTGATGGCTCTTCGGATAGTGATAGCTCTAGTGATGATGACAAGAAATCTATCAAGAGAGCACTAGCAAGCATCGCCATCAACAACAAGCCCTCCATCTTCGACACTCCATCGACGTGCCTCATGGCAAAACCTACCAAGGTAAAATATGATGTGAGTGATGATGATGAATGTGAAAGTGATGCTTGTAGGAGTGATGATGATGATGAGTACTCCAAGGAGGAGCTCATGAACATGTGTGAGCAAGTGCATACTTGCTTTGAGATGAAGAGAAAGGAGTGCAAGGAATTGAACAAGAAAGTCAAATTTCTTGAGCAATCCCTTGATGAGCTCAATGCAACTCATGAGAGGCTAATGGAAGCCCATGAGAAGCTTGGCAAAGCTCACTCTAAGCTTGAAAAGGCTCACTCCTCTCTCATTGAGCAAGTCAAAGTGGAGGAAGCCAAGAAGGAGCAAGTGATCATAACATGTGATGTGGGTCTAACATACGATCTTATTGATGAATCTTTTCATGAACCCATTATTGTTGCTCCTACTAACACTTCTTGTAGCACAATCATTACTACTCCACCTATGAATGATACATCACTAATGGTAAAAAATGAGAACCTCAAGAAGGAGGTAAATGAGCTCACTCGTGCCTTAGGCAATGCCTATGGTGGAGAAGCCCACTTGCTAAAGTGCTTGGGTAGCCAAAGATTTTCTCTCAACAAAGAGGGATTAGGCTATACCCCCAAGAAAGGCAAGGTGGCCTTTATCACTCCCAAAGCTAGCTTTGTGAAGGGCAATGGTTGGTTTTGCAATAGATGCAAACAAGTTGGGCATATAGAGCAAAATTGCAAGACTAACAAGAACATGCTACCTAATGTATCCTCAATCAAATTTGATTCTTGTTACATGCTTTATAAGGGTGCCAATGGTGTGAAGGCTAAGTTCATTGGTACACCAATTGTGGGCTCAAAGAAGAAGGCCATTTGGGTACCAAAGACCTTGGTAACTAACCTACAAGGACCCAAGCAAGTTTGGGTACCTAAAAGGAATTGATCTTCTTTTGTAGGTAAATTATAAAGCCGGAGGAAGGCATTGGGTGCTTGATAGTGGGTGCACACAACACATGATCGGTGATCCAAGAATCTTCAATTCAATCAATGAAAGCAAGAGCAATGGGGTTGATAGTATAACATTTGGTGACAATGGCAAAGGCAAGGTCAAAGGGCTTGGTAAGATTGTAATATCCAATGATTTGAGCATTTCCAATGTGCTACTAGTAGAGAGCTTGAACTTCAACCTATTGTCGGTAGCTCAATTGTGTGATCTTGGTTTCAAGTGCATATTTGGTGTGGATGATGTAGAGATCATAAGTGTAGATGGCTCTAACTTGATATTCAAAGGATTTAGATATGAGAATCTATACTTAGTTGATTTCAATGCTAGAGAAGCTCAATTGTCAACATGTTTGATCACTAAGTCTAGCATGGGTTGGTTATGGCATAGAAGGCTTGGTCATGTTGGAATGAAACAATTGAATAAGTTGATTGAGCATGACTTAGTTAGAGGCTTGAAAGATGTCACATTTGAGAAGGATAAGCTATGTAGTGCATGTCAAGCCGGAAAATAAGTTGGTAACACACATCCTAAGAAGAGCATGATAAGCACATCTAAGGCATTTGAGTTGATGCATATGGACTTGTTTGGACCAACCACATACACTAGCATTGGTGGAAACAAATATGGATTTGTAATTGTGGATGATTTCACTAGATACACATGGGTCTTCTTTTTGTGTGACAAGAGTGATGTGTTTGCAACATTCAAATTATTTGTCAAAGGCATTCACAATGAGTTTGAAACAACCATCAAGAAAGTTAGAAGTGACAATGGAAGTGAGTTCAAGAACACTAGAATTGATGAGTTGTGTGATGAATTTGGAATTAGACATCAATTCTCAGCCAAGTATACTCCTCAATCAAATGGGCTAGTTGAAAGAAAGAATAGAACCTTGATTGATATGGCAAGATCAATGTTGAGTGAGTACAATGTGAATCATTCATTTTGGGCCGAAGCAATCAACACGGCTTGCTACTATAGCAACCGACTCTATTGTCACCACATGATGGAGAAGACACCTTATGAGCTATTGAATGGAAGAAATCCCAACATAGCATATTTCCGGGTCTTTAGTTGTAAATGCTATATATTGAAGAAAGGCACTAGATTGAGCAAGTTTGAAAAGAAATGTGATGAAGGGTTCTTGCTTGGTTACTCCACTACTAGCAAGGCTTATAGAGTTTGGAATTTGGCTAGTGGTACTCTTGAGGAGGTTCATGATGTGGAGTTTGATGAAACAAATGGTTCCCAAGAGGAAGATGAGAATTTAGATGACGTAAGAGGCACTCAATTGGTCAATGCAATGAAGAACATGGACATTGGCGAGTTAAGGCCTAGAGAGGTGATTGATGTTGAAGATGACAAGAATCAAGTGCTCTCTAACTCAAATGTGCAAGCTAGTAGTTCTCATGATCAAATCCAAGCAAGCACTAGTGATGGCAATGTGCAAGATCAACAAATGGCTAGTTCATCATCTCAACCAAGTGATCAATCAAATGCTAGCAATCAAGTGCAAGTGCTTCAACCAACCAATGTTGCAAGAGATCATCCATTGGATACTATCATTGGTGATATTTCAAGAGGTGTGCAAACAAGATCAAGATTGGCCTCATTTTGTGAGCATTTCTCATTTGTGTCATCCATTGAGCCTAAGAAGATAGATGAAGCTTTGAATGATGTTGATTGGATCAATGCTATGCATGAAGAGCTAAACACTTCACAAGAAACCAAGTATGGGATTTAGTTGAGAGGCCTAAGGATCATAATGTGATTGAAACTAAGTGGGTCTTTCGGAACAAGCAAGATCAAGATGGGATAGTAATAAGGAACAAAGCAAGATTAGTGGCTCAAGGTTACACTCAAGTTGAAGGTCTTGACTTTGGAGAAATATATGCCCTGGTTGCAAGATTGGAAGCAATTAGGATCTTGCTAGCTTATGCTTGTGCCCACAACATCAAGTTGTACCAAATGGATGTGAAAAGTGCATTTCTCAATGGGTATATCAATGAGCTTGTGTATGTTGAGCAACCTCCCAGTTTTGAAGATGAAAAGAAACCCAACCCTGTGTTCAAGTTGAGAAAAGTTTTGTATGGATTGAAACAAGCACCTAGAGCATGGTATGAGAGATTGAGGGATTTCCTACTCTCTAAGGGATTCAAGATGGGAAAGGTTGACACAACTCTCTTCACCAAGAAACTTGGAAATGACTTGTTTGTAATATAAATCTATGTTGATGATATCATCTTTGGATCAACAAATCAAGAATTTTGTGAGGAGTTTGGCAAGATGATGGCAAGTGAGTTTGAGATGTCTATGATTGGAGAACTTAGTTACTTCCTTGGTCTTCAAATCAAGCAAATGAAGAATGGCACATTTGTGAGTCAAGGCAAGTATATCAAGGACATGCTTAAGAAGTTTGAAATGGATGAGAGTAAAGCTATTAGTACACCAATGGGGACAAGTGGAAGCTTGGATAGTGATGCTAGTGGCAACATGGTGGATCAAAAGATGTATCGGTCTATGATTGGAAGTCTACTCTATGTGACCGCATCAAGACCGGATGTGATGTTTAGTGTATGCATGTGTGCTAGATTTCAAGCCTCACCAAGAGAAAGTCATTTGAAGGCAACAAAGAGAATATTGAGGTACTTGAAGCATACACAACATGTTGGCTTATGGTATCCCAAAGGAGCAAGATTTGAGTTGATTGGATATTCGGACTCCGATTATGCGGGATGTAAAGTTGAGAGAAAGAGCACATCGGGCACATGTCAACTATTGGGAAGATCACTTGTATCTTGGTCATCAAAGAAGCAAAATAGTGTATCACTTTCAACTGCCGAAGTGGAGTACATTTCGGCCGGTAGTTGTTGTGCTCAATTACTTTGGATGAAGGCTACCTTGAATGACTTTGGAATCAAGTTCAAGCAAGTGCCATTGCTATGTGACAATGAAAGTGCCATAAAGCTCACCAACAACCCAGTTCAACACTCAAGAACAAAGCATATAGATGTCCATCATCATTTCATAAGAGATCATCAACAAAAGGGGGACATTTGCATAGAGAGTGTGGGCACCGAAGATCAACTTGCTGACATATTCACCAAGCCACTTGATGAGAAGAGGTTTTGCAAGCTAAGGAATGAATTGAACATACTTGACTTCTCCAATATATGTTGATGCACCCCCATTATTTGACATGCCTCTCCTTCGAGCAATCCAAGGTAAAAGTTGATTGGCATGGCATACATCCTTGCTAAGGACATGATTAGTGCATCTAGGCATATTTCACATTTGAATAGGCTCATTCATGAAGATTAAATGAACTTGATGCTTGTATGGTACCACTATTGCTTGTATGTTTGAAATGATCTAGTGGTAGCATATGACATGTTTGTGGGCTTGTAAACCTAGTGTTTGATTTAGAAAATGAGCTATAAGTGTTTAACTCAACATGGTACAAGATAACCCTTATTTGGAGGTGTGAAGAAGCTTGTCCTTGGATCAAACCGAGTTAAATAACTTTTGCAAGTACTCTAGATTGAATAGATTGGGAAAATGATCCTCATTTCACATGGTTTCACCCCAACATATCTATAATTTGAGGTCACCCCTATCTATACTTTAAGCCTTTGTGGTCATTGATGACAAAGGGGGAGAAATAGTGTACAAAGATAGTGAAACAAAGGGGGAGAGATAATATATGACAAAAGAAGGGGATCAATTAAAATTTTGAGCATACAAATAGGGGGAGCAAGCTCATAAACTTGTATGGTGCATTTAAATGAGCATTACATATGTTTGCTTGCATGGCATAAGTTTTAATTTCAAATATTCATGCTTGTGTGGTGTATGCTAGTTGTAGGTTTGAATGTTGAAATGAAAAATTAGCATGCATAGGCTAAGTAACTAGACTTATGTTCGTTCTATGGAAACTAGACCCTTGCATGTAATGTTGACCTCATGGGGTATTCTAGTTCTTGTATATATCTAGTTACTAATGGTGCTAAGGATGGTATATTGGTGCACTCCGATTGGTATCACGCTTCAAAGGTCCATCTCTTACACCTTAGCATCATTTGGTAGAAATTGTCTCCTATATTTCCTATCTAAGCATATGTGCAAGCTACAATCCAAACTCTTAGCACATATGTAGGGAGAGTAGTTGCTACCATTTGGAGTTCATAAAATTTGTCCATATCCTTTACACATGGTAAATATGCTTGGGCAAGCAACATGGATTCAAATAAACTTTAATTCATATCTTTGTATAAGGGTTGTCATCAATTACCAAAAAGGGGGAGATTGAAAGCTCTAGTTTGGTTTTGGTTAATTGATGAAACCCTAAGTGCTAACCTAGTTTATCAAGATGATTATGAGATAGGTAGCACTACTCCAAGTGATGAAGCAATGGCGAAGATCATGACAATGGTGATGGCATGGTGATGGTCAAATGCTTAAACTTGGAAAAGAAGAAAGAGAAAAACAAAAGGCTCAAGGCAAAGGTATAAAATGTAGGAGCCATTTTATTTTGGTGATCAAGACACTTAGCGAGTGTGATCACATTTAGGATAGATAGCCGTACTATTAAGAGGAGTGAAACTCATATCGAAATGCGGTTATCAAAGTGCCACTAGATGCTCTAATTCATTGCATATGCATTTAGGATCTAGTGGAGTACTAACAGCCTTGAAAATGTTTGTGAAAATATGCTAACACATGTGCACAAGGTGATACACTTGGTGGTTGGCACATTGGAGCAAGGGTGAACAAGTTAGAAGTGAAAATGAGTTGATCGCGAAGACGCTGGCATCGGTCAACTGACCGGATTTTGGGTCTGAAAGCACCGGACGCTGGCAACGTGCGTCCGATCAAACTGGTCGGTCGGCACAGTACCTAGGGTATTGCATCGGACGCTAGTCTGTGTCTGGTCAAGGTGGACCGGACATGTCCGGTCGAAGAAATACGCCTCGGGGAGCTTAATGGAAACGACCAGACGCTGAGGCTTCTACGTCCGGTCAGTTTAGCCGGAGCGTCCGATCAACTACGTAGCCATTGAAATATGATGAACAGTGTTTGAAGCTAGCGACATGTGGCATGAATCAGTGGACCGAACGCTGAGTCTAGGGTCCGGTCAGTATGACCGAAGCGTCCGGTCAGAGCGCGTTTTGCCCAGTGAAGGGGTATAACGGCTCTATTTGATTGGGGCTCTATTTATAGCCCCATGGCCGGCTCAAGGGGGATCTCTTGCACATTTTCATTGATATAGCAACCTTGTGAGCTTAGCCAAAGTCCTCCCACTCATCTCCATCATTGATTCATCATCTTTGTGAGATTGGGAGAGAATCCAAGTGCATTGCTTGAGTGATTGCATCTAGAAGCACTTGGTATTTGTGTTGCGCTGTGGATTTTGCTTGTTACTCTTAGTGGTTGCCACCACCTAGACGGTTGGAGCAGCGGTGGAGGATTGGCACGAGTTGGTGATTGTTCGTGGCCGCCTTCGGTGATTGTGAGGGGAGTTGTACCTTCCCCGGTGGAGTGCCGAAAGGTAACTCTAGTAAATTGCTCGTGTCATTAAGTTACCTCACTTGTGGGTCAGTTCTTGTGGTGTCCTATCATGTGGACAAGGTTTGTGAAACACCTCTTAGCCACCGAACCACCAAGTGTTGGTCGACACAACGGGGACTAGCGTGTTGGCAAGCACGTGAACCTCAGGAGAAAAATCGGTTGTCTCTTGTCATTTGCATTCTCCCGGTGATTGGCTTAATCTTCATCTTGGGATTGGTTTATCCCCTACACATCGGTATAATCACCCTACTCACTTATCTACATTCTTCCAAACTAGTTGATACAAGCTCTTTAGTGTAATTAGAATTGAGAGCTTGCTCTATTATTTATATTCATCTAGTTGAGCTCTTTAGAGTAGCAAGATTGAGAGCTCTTAGTGAGTAATTACATAGCAAGTTTGTGTGCCTAAGTAATCATTACAACTAGAATTGTTGGATAGGTGGCTTGCAACCCTTATAGAGCTAGAGCAAGTTTGCATTACGCTATTTGTCATACTAATCAAATTGCTCCAGTGATTTGTAGATTTTTAAATAGGCTATTCACCCCCCTCTAGCCATATTAGGACCTTTCAGGCGCGCGGTGCCTGGTGGACAGACACGTCCCTAACATGTCATCCTAAGGGCACGCGATGACTGGCATCGAGCTCATGTCATCGAGACAGCAAGCTTTCCACCTGCTGCACCGCCATGTGCTCGAGCAACATGTGGATCTCATGATGGGCCCAACAATCCCCGGGTGTCACGGGCTCCGGGGGCCTCAGAGCAAGGCCGCCACGGCAACGATGTTCTAGCTTGCCCGAGCGAAGTGTGGGAGAGCTCCATCATCTTAAATGATCCTTCAGTTCACATCACGGGCCATGGCACACGCTTGCCCATCGTCTCCGCGGTGCTCAATCTCTCACTCTAGCTCTGCGCGCTCCCGCTCAAGTTGGAGTCGTGCATCCTCGAGCTCCTAGTGCCATGTCCTCAGTTGTTCCACCTGCATGTGAGGAAGGGCCCCTACATCTTCCTTGACCTCATCATCGAGGTCATTTGGTGGGGTATCCCCTCCCTTGTGGATGCTTTTGACACGTCCCTTGAGGGTACCTACCATAAAACATTCTCACGAGGGATGATGGCTCCCCCTATTGGAGTTAGAGTCAGAGAGCAACTCTGAATCTTCCACGAGAAGGTCATGGAAAGATTCCATGATGTATTTGGTCATCCCTACAAACTCGTCGTTCATAGGGGATAGGTGCATGTGCTGCGCCATGAGGTGGCCAACGGTCCTTGCGGCGTTGCACAGACCGAACGGGAGCACTGTCTGGGCACTCTGGATGAGGTATTCTGGGGAGAGCGGTTCCCCTCCGGCAAGCTATGTCATGACGTTGGTGAACGAGAAGGAGAGATAGCGCAGGTCCTCCCGGGATGGTTGGGGTCCTAGGCAGGTGTCGAGCTAGGGCTCTAGCCTCCCGTAATCGAAGCCGAGAAGCTAGTCGCTCTTGGGGACATGGGCCTCCAGCGTGTGCAGCTGCAGCTCCTCAAGCGCCTGGACGATCACGTCAAAGCCGGTAGAGTGGAGAGGCTGAACGGCAGCGGAGCCTGCGCCAACTCTCCCTCCATCGTGATGATGAAGTCCATGTTTCTGAAACGCACGTGCGCGCCCGGGACCTAGCTGACGCCATGACTAGCCATCTGAGGCTTGATGTGGACGTCAAGATGTGCAAAAAGACCCTACCTAGCGCTCCAACTGTCGGTGTTTTGGATCACCGGCTAGTAAATTTGTATCTGCGTGTCTGGCCCTGATGGTGTGCACGGAGGACACAAGGATTTATACTGGTTCAGGCGGAATGTCTCTACGTCCAGTCTGCTGCTGCTCGTGTTACCAGCACTAGTTTGTAGTAGGGGTTACAAAAGGGCGAGAGAGGGAGTGGATCCCAGGTCTCTGATGGAAGGATTGAAGAGTGCTGAGAGTTTGTTCAGCTGCTCAGTCATGTGCTTTTTTCTCATGGGACGTTCTGCTTCCCCTTTTATAGTTGATGGGGAAAACGCAGGTTACACAGAGAGAAAAGAGAGAGAAAAGGGGGAAAAGCGAGGGAGAAGAAGGCCTCCAGGGCCGCCGCATTCTTCTTCTCCTTCATGTGGGTCCTGTCGATGCTGTAGATAGCGATGGGGATGGCTCCATGTTGGGTTCCTATTCATCACTGGTGCCATGCCTCGACGTCATCAGCTGGTCGTGGCGTCTCATCCAGTCCCGGTGGACGGCGTGGTGAACCGACGTGCTTGTCAGTGGCTGTACGGGGATTAGGTAGCACAGTGACCACGCACCCGTTACTGTTGGCGATGCGAACCCCCGGGTGTGGCCTGACGTGGCCATGGGTCATGTCGAGATGTGCCCGCTTCCCTCCCACTGTCAGAAGTTTGACCCTAGGGTCATACCCTTAGACCCGTAGTGGTTGGAGGCGGTATGGGTCCCCGTCTGGCAAGACGGAGCACGCGCCCTCGGGGTTGGGCGGGACGGAGCCTGTGCCCTCAGGTTGTGCGAGACGGCTCTCATACCCCCGGGGTCGGGCGACACAGGGCCCGTGCCTGAGGGGTCGGGCGAGACGGAGCCCGTGCCCTCAGGGTCGGGCGAGACGCCTCCCGTACCCTCGGGGTCGAGCGACACGGGGGCCGTGCCCGAGGGGTCTGGCGAGGTGGAAACCGTCCCTTCGGGGTCGGTCGAGACTAAAATACGTCCTTGATTATCTAGGCGAGTTGTCGTCCGCGGTCCTCAGATCCCTTCTTCGGGTATCCCTAATACTGATACCCAACAGCTAGCAAGTCCATGGTGCCTGAGCTGACTTGATGATGCAGGCACCTCTCTTGACTGGCTGCGACATCCGCTCTATGAGCAAGGATACCAAGGATATCCTCGGCAATCAAAATGTCATTGCAGTCAATCAAGGTTAATAAAAACACAGTGACCATTCCTCCATTTTCCAAACTAACAATTAGAGATGATGACTGTGTAAAATATAATGATTCATGGCCAGATGAACTTGGGGTGCAAGGGCACAAAGTGCAAAAAAATGGAGACCAAGAAGTAAGTTCTGGAAAATCAGAACCTATGCTTGGCTTGGCATAATGCTTTGAGTAGTTTCTAAACCATGATCTTCTCACTAGGTCTGGGCTGGTCCATTAAGTGGAGGGAGAGTTGCAGTTGTTCTATGGAATAGAGGGCCTACTCAAGCATCCATCACTGCCAGCTGGAGCAGCATTGGTCTTAGCACTTCCGCTGTCGTCAACGCTCATGATCTGTGGACAGTAAGCATGCAATTTTTTTTTTTTTTGCTTCCCCTTGATCATAGACAAGTCTACCATAGCATATATATTTTCTCGTAGTTCCAAATAAACTGTGATTCTTCTCAACTTTCTTATGTGTTTCTGATTTTATTATGTTTTTAGGGTGAGGTTATATCATCTGTGCAAGGAGAGCTGAAGGCGACAGTGGAAACCCACGCTTGCAAGATGTATGTGTTGACCCCCAAATAGACTGGGGTTATTCTCACCGTTGTCTGTACTCGTCAAACTTATAAAAAATCAACAAAACCAAAAATTCCGGAGAACTGTTGAGGCGACCAGAGGAAGGTGAATATGAGCCTGAAATGTTTCTATTTTCAAGAATGAACTGCCTATATCCCGAGACAACGCACAAAACTCTCACGCAACACTAGCAAGATTAGCTGCGATAGCCAGGATCTCGTAGTAACAGTGGACCTATGTACCCTAGAAACTAGGCTAAAGAGATGCAAAAGCGAACGAAGTTGAAAATGGCGAATTTGAACACGTCCAGCAGAAATCAGCTTAGCCTAAATCCAAACCGGTTTAGGCTTATTTCGCAGATTTCAGCCTTCCACACTCAGAAAGAAAAATGTCGAAATTCAATCAAAAGACCTCTTAAATCTGTGAAATTTGTGGAGGGGTTTATGACATCGTAGCAAAAAAAATCACATTAATTGGAGCAAGTCCGAAAAACTGGCTGAGCTGGTTTTGGAAACCAGCTTGAGCTGGTTTTTCTGTTTTCAATTAGCTTCACTCTAAGAAAAATCCGAAATCAATTCAAATGAGCTCAAAAATAATGAAATATTACACACATCTCTATCAACCCATTTTGAATCTACCCCCAATAGATCTTGCCTAAAAGATAAAGTTTGGTTAGGAATTTTGAAATCACTCTCTCAAATTGGGGTTTTGAAAGAATCGTCAAAATGATGATTTTTAGGTGCTCCTAGGAAATATCTATTGAGGGTGGTGTCTATGTATGTTCCAAATGCCTCATAGCACCTAAACACAAATCAAGAACATCACAAAAACTGCAGCACAAAGATCTTCAAGAATTTCACCAAAAGAAACTAGGAATGAGTGTTTTTGGAGAGAGGAACTAAAGAGATGAGAGCTGAGCTACAAGCCATGATTTGGCCAAGTTCCAAGGACCCCAAAACCAATCAAAATAACTTAGGAAATCAGACCACACATAGATTCAAAAATCACCAAAGAAAAGTGACGAAAATTCACAAAAAGAACAAAAATTAGGGATTTAGGAGGAGACAAGAGAGGTGAATTCACATGAATTTATTATAGATTAAACAACCATGAATTCACCTATACATCATATTAGCCTAACTCCCAACTAAGAGATGCCTATCTCTCTCTAGCCTATCTCTTGCTTAGCACTTTAGCCCTTAGAAGGGGTGGTTGTCTTGAGCATCCACTTCTTTTATTTATAGGGCTATTACACATTCTATGATTGCCCCTACATTTATACATGAATGACCCAACCATCGGGGGTTCAAAGCATCGGACAACCATGGGTCCTTCATAAAGTCTCTTCACCTCGACACAAGCTCTCCGATGATGCCACATGCCACCCTAAGATCCCCCTCGGTTTTTAGGCCCAAGCCCAGAAACTACTTTGAATGTGGTTTTGAGGCCAAAACCACCAAGCTCCCCTAGGTCTCGTAGTCAGTACATAACCCCTCAAATGTCGACATGTGTCCTCCATATGTCCTTGGCCCGATGGTCCACCAAGGGCTCATGACGCCTCGTCTTGACTTGGTCCAGCCCTAACCTTGACTTTGGTCAACACCATCTTCATCACCATCTCTATGTGCTCTTGCTCGTCATTGTGTCATGTGCTAGCCATACTTGGTCCATCCTATGGCCTCCTGGTGAGGAGAAGGAAGTCGCCTCGTCAACGGTAGGTACTCAATTCTCAATTGCAGTCAAGTGCAAGGATTCAAAGATGGTTTGAAAAATCTAATAGTCGTAGAGGCGAAGAGGCTAGTTGTTGGAAAAAGGAACACGTGGTGGGACTAACCGCATTGTACCAACGAGCTGGTGGAGCTTAGAAGCGGTACAAACTTATGGCATGGAGAGCCATAGGAGAAGGTGGTGTGGTTAACCAAACTACATAATGAAGGAGCTCTTAGGTGGAAGGTCTAGGCACTCAATCCTAGACACTGACACCCAGATTGTGGTGATGTGCATGAGCCCCTTGTGTTGGGGGCAATCTCAAGGTGGGAGTATAAAATAAGGAGTTGATTTGGAGAGAATTCCTAGAGGAGCATGATGACTTCAAAGGATTAAAGTCAATATGGAGATTATTGTATGGTGACTTAAATCTTTACTTGTTGAATCATCTAGGCCCTTGTTTGGGTTTTTGTAATTAATGACAACACTTGTGGACTAGCCTTTCTATTTGAGTGTGCGAAGGGAAGTTGGTTTAGTTCACAAGATGAGATGGCATTGTCATGGACATGATTGATAGCATGTTGGAAAACCCAAATCAAGCATAGCAAGAAGGTGAAGACCAAAGCAAGGCTTGGCTAGGATGAACCATGTGCAATGCAATGGTGAAGGGCAAGCTAGAGACTCAGGACATGATGGACCGTTGAGGCGGTGAAGTGTGAGTAGAGGGTTTGGCGCTGATGGACCGAGGCATTGGTGAAGGGCAAGCTAAAGGCTCGAGACACGACGAAGACCATCAAGGTGGTGAAGTGTGAGTAGAGAGCTTGGCACCGATGGTCCAAGGCAACGGAGAAGAGCAAGCGAGGCTAAGGTCGATGGACTTGAAGTCTTGTGTGGTACATAGGATGTTTCATTTTGCTGGCCATGAGGTTATGTACTGAAGATTCAAATGGTTTGGTTTATGATAGATAGCCGTAGTATTAAGAGGGGCAAATGTGTTTGCATGTCAATTATCTAGTGCCACTTGTGAGGTCCTAACCACATTGATATTAGATACGAGTGGCGATCCAAAAATGAGTTTGAAACCCGTTTGCAAAAATATTTGAAAAGTGCTAACTTGTAGTTAGGGATGAAAATGGTACGGATATTTTCCGACAGTATTCGAGTCCGAATCAGTTTAGAGAGGTTCAGATCTGTCCATATCCGAGTCCGGATATTCAACATCCGATACCGTATCCGTATCCGAATACTCAAATCGCATATTTATGATGTTGACATCTAATCGTATCCTATCCGTCAAGGCTGATACTATCCGTATTCGAATTCGAATCCGACTAGAAATGTGAAAACAAATATAATATCAGTGATATTCGTTTGTATCCAATCCGTTTTCATCCCTACTTGTAGTACGTCTAGGTAGAGGTTGATTTGAGGGATAACACTTGGGAGTTAGCGAAATTTACAAAGATTTAAAAATGAATTTAAATGGAGACATTTGTATGCGCTTGGGCTGTTGGAAGTGGCCCCGGTGGTCCAACCGTTGGGCCTAGCGGTTAGACCACGTCTACTGTTCACAGGTTCAATGGTAGTGTTTGCTCTGATGGCCTGTTGGGCCGTTGAGCCATTGCTGGAGGCACCCAGGCGGTGGGACCGTGGCTTCTGGTGGTGGGACCACCAAGCCTAGGTGACCATTAGGCTCCGACAGTTTGAAAGACTCGTTGCGCTGCATCGACGCTGACACTGGCTCCTGATGGTGGGACCGTCAGCTCGGTGGTCCCACCTCCAGGCACACAGAGAGCCAAGCCATCCCTCCAAACAGCTACTAGTTGCATGCTCCCCTCTATAAACAAAGAGGTGGCCGGTTGTGAGGGCTCTCTTAGCACTTTGGGAAGCACATACACATCAAGAGAGCCCTTCCAAACCTCTCCAACTCATATACTTCTTGTGCGATAAGTTTAGTGAGTTGGAGACTGATCCTCGCTACTGCGATTATTTGAGTGACTAATCAAGTGGCATTAGGTGGTGATTTGTAGGAGTGTTTGCTTGGTACTCTTGGAGCTTGTCGGCGTGGTTTTTAGATGGTTTGGTGATTGTCTTCGTGAAGCACTCAAGAAGACTATGCTGTGCTCCGGAGAAGTATTTGTGAGGGCTATTGAGCCCATCGCCACCGGAGGAAGGCGAAGAGCACCTCTAGTAGAATCGAGGCTTGTGTGGGTGTCTAGTTGATTCGTCTGGCTCAAGGTTTAGTACTCCAAATGGACGTGGGGATGTGCTCCAAATTATACTCTTTGCTTGGCACACAGATTGCTAACGTGGAGGGACAGGTGGGGTCAGTGGCGGATCCACGATTTCAATCATGGGGTACGGACCTAATTGATGTAATTCTCTAATGATATATAATAGAATGACCTGAATGACAATAAAATGGTTGGTGGACGGATCTAATAATACAATTTGTCAATATTCATCTGTGAGTACACAAAAGTAGTCGTCGCCAAGGTCTTAATAGCACATTATAGTTTCTTGCTTCTTTGGCAATATATCATTATTATTCTTAATGTCATGACGTTGTACACAAGTGAAATTAACTATTTATTGAGATACACATGGACAATTTTTTTCCCAAAAATTGACTGAATATTAAAAATTCAAGACTCAAACTTCACAAATTTGAACTATAATGATTGTTTAGAAGAGAAAAAAAGAGAGTCAACTTTACATATTTACTTTTCCTAACTCATTCCGTTATTTTTATATTGTGCTTGTGCACTGATTTACTTTGGTCTCTTATACTTCATTAGAAGAAAGCGTGCTAGTATGGGGTTGTAAGGTTATTTTTCCTCTCGGATGAGCACTTTTTCTTATGAGATTTCTATTTGATAAGGTGTTCTAAATATATAGTGTATTATAGGTATACATACTTAGTATTTGTACAAAAATTTTGGGGTACACCTGTACCCCATGCACCAACACTACATTCCGCCCCTGGGTGGGGTGTCGAGCGACCATAGGTGGGGTCGACTGACCCCACTAGGTGGGCCCTGGTGCTCCTGCCTTCTTCCTCATGCTCCTGGTGCTTCATTCTTGAATATTTTGTGAAGTTTTCACTGCATCTAAATATTCTCAAGTACAAGTGGAACCATGTTACTTCGAAACAAAAGACTACAATGTTGATTTATCCTTTACTTTCATGCATTGTCGATGGTTAGAATTGGCATCTAGTAGCCATCAACAGGTATGTGTGCTAACGTACTGCTAAGTGGAGTCAGAAATGTTGATGATTAGTGGAGGTGATGCTGCATGGTCTGTTAGTGGATCGGAGCTAGCTAGCTGTGTGTGAGCATGCATTTTAATTTATCTTATCCTAGCTAGTCGTCGTGCGCCGCCTGAACGTGGTGGCTTGATCGATCGACTCGCAGGTTGCAGCTCATCTCGCGTCGTGTGGGTCGTAAGTTGCGCTACTTGAACCAGTAGTGTAATCACCATATCGTGTCGAGCTGCAAAGCTGCTTAATTAGCTTATCTTGTGTTGGTGTGCATGTAGGAGCAATGCAAGCTAAACACGTACCGTATGTGTGAGCGGTGTACGGCTAGTGCGTGTGATCTTGTGAGCTGGACCAACATCTATTTCTAATTAATGTAATACTCTTCTTCACCTAAAATACTCCCTCCATAAAAAAAATACAATTCTTTCTTTTCGAGAAGTCAAATAGTTTAAATTTTAGCTAAATTTATATAAAAAGTGCAAATATTTATGATACAAAGTAAGTACCATTAGATTAATTATAAAATATATTTTTATAATCAATTTATTGAGAAACATAAATGCTAATAATATTTGCTATAAACTTGGTCAATCTTGAGCTTCTTTGACTGTCACGTATCTCATAATTGCATTCTTTTACGGAACTATTAGCTTATAGTCAAGCTAATTAATATTTTTGCAAGTAACTAATAGAGAAGGAAGGAGAGAGAAGAGAGCTTGGCTCTCATGCAGGTAACTAGATGGGCACAGAAGCATAGACAGTAGTGGGTCTTAATAGAGATGTATGTAAAAAGGAATAGAAAAAAGAATGAAAACATATAATAATAAAGAAATCCTATAGACAAATAGAAAGCTAACTACCGTATAGTTTGGTTCTTATAATTTGGCTTATAGCTAAGCATTTGGCTCTATTATTGACCTTGTTTTTACTAGTTTAGTTTGGTACGTCACTCCACCATGCTTCCATTACGTACACATCACCCTATCCATTGCAATCAAGTGCGCGATGTGACGAGCGAGAACGACGATTCCCCAAGCGACATATATTGGTCGATCGCCACCACTGCACTCCAATAGTGCTAGTGCTACTAGGTCTACTCCCATCCTCTGACCATTTGCATTGGTACGCTGTCAGCTATCCCGTTTCACATCTCAATATCTTTCTGTCTTTCTGCATGGGGGATAGCAGAAATCGACAAGAGGCGCAGGGCCAGGGCCTTCCTCTGGACTGGGTATCAATCCACGACGGGTGGTAAATGCAAGATTGCATGGCCTATTGTCTGCTCCCCAAAGGATTACGGCGGGCTCGGCATCCCCGACCTGAAGGTGCTCGGATTCGCACTACGGCTTAGATGGGAGTGGCTACGGCGAACAGACACAACCTCAGCCTGGGCCCTCCTACCATCACGGACTGAGAAGAACATTGACGCAATGTTCAGGGCGTCAATTAGCGTCCGTTTGGGGGACGGCGCTTCGGCAAGATTCTTGACGGACTCTTGGCTTCCGGAGGGACCAATTGCGTCGTTCGCGCCTAGTCTCTTTGAGGCGATTGGGAGACGTCGCCGAAATCGGTCGGTGAAGGAGGCTCTCGACCAGCGCTCCTGGGTACGCGACATCTCTAGGGCGCCGGCGGCATTGGTCCTCTGTGACTACGTCCTGCTCTAGGAAAAACTCGAGGAAGTCCATCTTCAACCAGCGGTGCCTGATCGTTTTGTCTGGAACTGGACAGCGGATGGAAAATACTCGGCTTCATCGGCATACAGATCTTTCTTCTACGGAAGGACGCCACTCATCGGGGCCAAGCACCTATGGCATGCGCATGCACCGGCAAAGGTCAAGTTCTTCTTCTGGCTTGGGCTCCATGGCTGCCTTTGGACTGCTGATAGACGGAGGCGCCATGGACTGCAGCCGGATGCTTCCTGCGGCCTCTGCGCTCAGGAAGACTATAAATCTGGTTGCGAAGAGCATTAGTCTCACTGCTGGACATCGGCTCTTTATCGAGTGCCAAGTGGTTTGCCGAGTATTTTTTTTCGGGCACTCAATAAATAGCTTCCTGGTCAAGTGTGCAAAAAAAAAAACACACGGCAAAGAAGCTCTTTGCCGAATGTTTTTTTTTAACACTCGGCAAAGAAGCTTCTTTACCGACTATTTTTTTTTACACTCGGTAAAGAAGCTCTTTGCCGAGTGTTTTTTTTACACTAGGCAAAGAAACTTTCAAAGCACATTTTAAAGCAGTAAATTAATTTAAATGAAAAAGTTTTCAACTACAAAGTTGTATAACTCATCAAGATGTACAATATTTGTTTTGGTCTTTTCTTCATATAACAAAGTGAAAATAAATTTGTTCACAAATCTAACATATCTCTCTTGTAATTTATGAAACTACAAGAGAGATATATAAGATTTGTGAACAATGTTAGAACGACCTTGTTGGATGATTAGATGATCAAACAACCAAAATAAACTTTATAGATCTCGAAAAGTTATGAAACTTTGTAATTGGCAACTTTTTGATTTGAAATCATCTTGTCATGCAAAACTGTGTTTGAATTTCAAAATTTTAAAATTTGAATTTTTCAAACGACCTCGGATGGAAAAACAACCAAAATAAACTCTGTAGATCTCGAAAAGTTATGAAACATTGTAGTTGGCAACTTTTTGATTTAAAATCATCTTGTCATGCAAAACTGCGTTTGAATTTCAAAATTTTAAAATTCAAATTTTGTAAACGACCTCAGATGGAAAAACTTCCTAAACTAAAAGTGTAGATCTCGAAAAGTTATGAAACTTTATAGTTTATAACTTTTTTATTTGAATTCGTTTAGGGCCTTAAACAAGCAATTTACAATCAATTTAATATAATATGTGGGGAACCAAAACATAGGTGGCAGTATGGTGCAGCGGTTAGAAAAAAAATAAAAAAAAACTAAATTTGTCGAGTGCCTCAATTCTAACATCCAGCAAAGAAGGGGTTTGGGGAGTGATCACGCACACTCGGCAAACCCCCACTCATATACCCCGCATCCGACTGCACACAGCCACACACGCGCACACCCATCCGCACCGCACATGCACACAGGCACACCCGTCCCCGGCCGCCGCCGGCGCCCCCTGCCCTCGGCCGCCAAAACTGAAGTGGCTTGTAATCCGACATCTTGAGCTAATCCCAGGATCAAATTCGTGCACCACTTGTTCTCCTCTCCAAAACTGAAGTTTTTATTTTTGTGTGATTTTCGGAGGCATTTTTAGTGATTTTTGGTTCGTTGAATTTGGCTGTGATTGGGGTGAAACTTCTTAAGGGATTTTGGTGCTAGGACATGTGTGATCAAGGCTAGGGTGATCCCCTAACAAATCCTTCACTTGAGCACCACGATTTTGTTTTTGGGGATTTTTCGAGTTCTCGCACGTGATCTAGATTTTCTGGAGTTTGAGCACGAATTGAGCGATGATTTCTTGGGAATAGCTTACCTACTCTGTGGTGATTGCCTGTGCAAAGTTTGGGGACGAATCCTTTTGTTTTGGTCGAGTTCCCGTCGAATTTTTGGCGCTCGCCCGTGTCTATTTCTTGCGCTCAGTCCTAGTTCGTAATTCTCAGGTGCAGCTCGCAGGCGCTGGTGCCTTCACCGGTCAAAACCTATGTGTGCTCGTGCAGACCCGAGCCTGCTCCCTCCCTCTGTTTGCAGTTCGGCGCGGCAGTGTCCAGTCCTCGCCGAAGCTCACTCGCCTCTGGTTGGCCATGCTCAGCTTCCAGCACCAACCGGTGCTCATCCAGAACCCGTGCACGCACAACACTAAGAGCAGGAGCAACAGTTCACATTAATTGGATTTTCAGCAGCAGTAGGCTTTTGCTAATTCCATTTTCAATCGGCAACTTGGCTGGCTTCTTTCTTTTGCCACAGGGTGTAGGTTTGCAATGCTTTGGATTCAGAGCAGCAGCTGGACATGGATTCAGTGCTTGTGCAATATAAGCACCTTGCTGTGAATTCATCAGTTTGAACAGGTAAGCAACAAGTTTCAGTTCTCAAACTGTCAATTGTTACTTTTGTGTTTCACCAACCAATCATCCAGTAATTGTGACATGTTTGCCTGCAACTCTAATTAATTATTCTACTGCTCGGTTCATACATGCTTGGAATTAAATACTTGTTTAATCCTTCCTAGCTTTGAAATAGAATGCATGTGTGTCGGCAGTAGAACTGCTTCTGTACCTTGCTAGTTCTCTAGATCGATTCTCTGTTTTGAAGTATTTCTTTGTACTGAACCTAGCATATCTACACTGTCATCTATTTAACCTTGCACATAATCGAAAGGACATGGATTACAGTACATTTGAACTATTTAATTGTAATTTATGCAACCTCTGGGCTGTTTAATTGGGCGTGATGATGTTGGTGTAATTTACATTTTTGTATATCTGCTCCTAGACATTCACTAATTTGCTGCTTAATTGCAGCAGTATTGTAGTATTAGGTGAGTGTGTTTAAGGATGAGTTACCTTTTGCTGCACTTTATAACCAGAAATGAAATGGTTGTAGTAGGTGAGTGTGGCTAATGATTTATGCTCTCTGAACTATACCTTTTCTTTCAGTTCCACACATTTTATTCACACTCTCATCGTATTACAATTAAACTAAAATGATTTGTGCTCTCTGAACTATGTGTCTTACCATATAAAGATTATGTGTTATGTTTGTGAGGACTCTGGGCAGTCTAGACTTTAGTACATGTTCTAGCACAGGACGTCGGTGTCGCAGGCCGAGTGGAGCATGGTGTCCAACGAGTCACTCTTCAGCGTCTAGGGCGCCAGCGACCTGTACCCCGGCAGCAGGTCGCACTTCGACTTCTACCACTACGAGGCCATGGCGGAGGCGGCGGACTCCAAGCTGCCATCCCAATGTACTGCACTGCACCGTGATGCTCGTTCTTGATCTTGTCTTGTCGGCAACAACCGTGCAAATTAAGCAATCACCTGCATGCAGACTGGCGGAGACGTCGCCGAGGAAGAAGGACGTCGTCAACAGTGCGCTGTACCAGCCATTGGAGAAGGAGCGCGAGCAGTAGCCGCCGCCGCAGCTCGACCCCCCCCCCCCCCGTGTCGGCCTTAATGGAGATAACGATGGAGGAGGAGCGACGGAGGAGCGACACCGGGTGTTGTTGCTGCGGCTGCTGTTGGTCCGATTGCTCCTGGTGCTGTCGATGCCCGTGGTGGCGATGCGGCTGCTGCTGCAGCTGCTCCTACCCCAGCTTCTGTCGGTGCAGCTGGTGCCTCTGCTCATGAGAGAAATTGGCATTTGGATCCGACAAACTTGGTGCTAAATGGGAGCTTTAGATGGGTAGGCATCGTCCCTTGAGAGGTTAGATCCCTTTCGGCGCCTTCTGCTTGTGTTTTCGGAGGATTATTTGGCAGACAGGGCTTGGCATGTGCACGTCAGCTGGAACAGTAGTATACGCTGAGAAAAAAAATTCTTTGGAAAATAGGTTTGCCGAGTGTAATTTCAAAAAACACTCGCCAAACAGTAACAGTATGCTGAGAAAAAAATATTTTTTTCTTTGGAAAATAGGTTTGCCGTGTGTAATTCCAAAAACACTCGGCAAACAATAATCCTTTGCCGAGTGTATTTTGGAAAAACACTCGGCAAACCACTTTTTTTGCCGAGTGTCAAATTTGACACTCGGCAAACCATTTGTCGAGTGCGCAATAAAAGACACTCGGCAAAGAGGGCTTTGCTGATCAATTTTTTGACGTGTGTTCTTTGTCGAGTGCCGCACTCGGCAAAGGCTTTGTCGAGTGCAATTTGGCCTTTGCCGAGTGTCTCAGGCACTCGGCAAAGAACCTGAATCCAGTAGTGTCTTATCCATGGGGAAGAACTTGACGAGAAACAAATTTGAACATTTTTTAACAAATGTTCAAAGCTTCACAATTCGGAGAACCATTGCTTCACCTTCCCAAGCAAGGAGAATGGGAAGAGGCGGAGCCAAATGGCCTCTTGAGCACTGTTCGCCTAAACGGCCGTTTAGCCCGTTTACACACCGTTTAAACGCTACACGGTGGTACACCGTTTCCGTTTAATCGGTTGTTTTGACCGTTTAAACGGCCGTTTTTCCCGTTTAAACACCCGTTTTGCCCGAATAATAGGCTAAACGGTAGGTGACCGACTGTTTACCGTTTAGCGTTTAGGATAACACTGCTCTTGAGTTACTCCCTTGTTGGTGAAGGTTTCACATATCTTCAGAAAGTGTTGGAGGTGTGCATTGACATCCTCATGAGCTTTTCTAAAAAAGGGGCTCGCTTGTACCATTATCACTAGTGTCATCTTGAGTTTGAAGTTTGCATCTCCATTAATGATGGTAGGACCTGTGGCCACATTAGCAGCGTAAGTAGCAGAGAACTTAGTCTTATTGGTCATGACAACATTGGACGGTGGTAAGCTTTGCACAGTAGGATCTGTTGTCGACAAGGTTTGTTGAGGAGGGACAAGATGAGATCAGACCCTTCTCAAGATAGCCTCAGGATCTTCTTAGAAGTTTTTAGGCAAGTCAAAAACAGCCATGCACTGCTCTATTGCGTAGAAGCAGGAATATAGCACAGATAAGCCCGCTAAAGAACGATCAATTGTATGATACTTTAATCACATAAATCTATTAATCAATATCTTAAATCAAGTGCTTTCCTTGATAACAACGCCAGAAATGCTTGTTGATATTTGTTATATTTTATTGGATAATTCCACAAGCGCACATAATATATCAACATAGCACTTCACTCGGGAGTATACCGAGGTCGTTTTTATATTTTACCACTAGGAAAGAAAATGGCTAAGATGATTGATGAATAGGATTTCTATGACTAAAGCTCAAGCAATCTTACGACTCTAGATGGTGCTTAAGGCTAAGGTAAGGTACAAGGAAGAGACTCAAGGTAGAAGGCATAGCTAGTGGGAGAACAATGACCGAGTACAAGAGTCCAAGTTTACTTCTACTACTAAGCACAACTTAGGGAAACCGAGAAATAGAGGGATTCGATAGCACTTCGGGGCACAACCCAAACACCAACCGAGGTTGATGAAGTATTACCGCACAGAGCCATACACTTTAAGAACTAGACCGAATATGGTGGAATACATAGGATGGTGATAGGGCAATCACCGCCTGCCAACTACCTCAAACTATCCATGGGTCTAGCCACAAACACATGCAAGTTATAGCCTAAGGACCATGCTTAATCTATAAACTCACTACTCTGGTTTGAGCTTCGGTGAAATGAGATCATTGCACTCTATAAGAGCGGTGAAACCCAGGCAATATGTAACTACACTAAACAAGGTAGTTAACTATGATACTAAGCTTATAGCAAAGCTTCAAGTGTACTACTAAAGCAAGCACACAATTGAATGAAGTACTTAAGTAAAGTAGAAGTATATATTTAAATAAGAAAAGTCTTACAAAAGAGGAAAGGTACAAGAGCTATATCAGATTTCAAAGATTACTTCCAGACTCCGAGAACAGGCTCGACTCGACTCTAACTCCCACTACTAGCCTAACTACTAGAGAGGTGGACTACACTACTTCCTTGGAGTAATCTTCTCCTTTCACTTGAATATGATTTACAAAGTGGTGCCAAACACCTATTTATAGAACTAAGGAGGAGGGGTATACTTGTAGGAGTGGGAGGTCGATGAAGACCTGGTATAGGGCCAGGCAACCCCGTAGGGTCAGCTGACCCTAGATCCACCACCTCATGATCGTACGATGCTGGTTCATGCTCCATGGTGGTTGACAGTTGCACAATGTTAGTTTGGCATAGTGGAACTTGTCCATACACCCGTGGTGGGCCCCCCTATCCAAGATTGAGTCCATACCAACCCTTAGATGCAACCGACTTCAAATCAGTGCATGAGATGGCTTGAAAATGTGTTTCCTTGGTAGGTCAAGGATCAGTGACATGGCAGGAAGTGGGGCCAATTTTGGCAACCACTAGTGTGGTTGGCCGACCCCACCAGGTGGGCCCTGATGGCCCTGCTACGTCCCCCTTTGCTCCACTTGCATCCTAGTGCTTGGTTTTTGGTATTTTCACACTTTTTGCCCTTGCACATACATAAACACCATCTACAAGTGGAACTTTGTTAATTGAAACAATATTTTCACTGTGATGTTGATTATACCTTCACTTTAGGTGCTATGTTAATGGTCGAATTGGTATGTAATGACCATCAACAATAGATAGTTTGCATTAAAAGGTTAAAAGTTCGCATGATAACATAGCATTTAGTAGGATATGATGTGGCTAGTTAGTGGGAGATGATGCAGATGACTTACATGTTGAGATAGAAGGCTAATGGGATTTATGATTATATAAGATATGAGGATATCAAGCATGTTGTTGTGGAGATCACGAATAATTTTAGTGAATGGTGTGGTATGTTGATGCTATGGAGATCACTGATGAAGTTTAGTGAATGGTGTGATATGCTGACATGGAAAAAATGCATATTAGTGGATGATGTGACATGCTGACGTGGACAACTATGAGCATGAATAGATATGCTGTCATAATTACATGTGCTAGTGGCTGCTAATATGGAGACTTACATGTGGAGATATAATTCTAATATGGTTTAGCATTATAAGATATACACAAATATAGAATATAGATATAGATACATATATAGATATATATATGCTCCCAATACATATATCAACATTTAATTAACAAGTACTCCATCCATTTCAAATTATAGACATTTTGAGTTTTCTAGATATATATCAATGCTATGTACTTAGATATACACTATGTCTAGATACATAGTAAAAACAATATATCTAAAAAAAATCAAAATGTCTTACAATTTCGTATGGAGGAAGTACCCATCATTCCCTTCAATAGCCTTGGTAGTAACGACGTGCAAAAATTTGTGTTAAATGGTGGGTGAGGCATATCCAGACATGTCATTATTAATGCAGGTCAGTGTTCATCTAAACACATATAAATAGCCATCTACACACGTTTAAATGCTAAACTATGGGTTCATATACAGTTTAGGCTCTAGTCACAGAATTAAATGCTAGACGCGTCTAAACGATCAAACTGGTCAAAAAGCGGATCACGGCATTAAAAGGTGGTCAAACGGTGTAAACACCAAAACAAGCATTTAAACAATCGTTTAGGCGATAAACTATGAAAGTTTGGGTGTTGAATGAACTTTTTGGATGGGCGAAATTGGGCTTGCACTTGTGGAGGAGAAATTTTGGAGCTATTTAAACGACGACCATGTGTATGACTAGCTACATGTATAATTGTTTATTGTCTATGGACTTAAATTGCACTTAAAATTTTGTACAGATAATATAATTTATATGCATATTTACTGCTGCAGTGCAAATTGTTTAAACTGTCTAGTCGTTGTCTGAACCGTCTAAATGCTAAATGGAGAGTGATCGCCCGTTTAGCGTTTTGCATCTAAGATAATACCGATTCAAACATATCCAGTGTACAAGATTTCAGGTAGAGAAAAAACATTTTATATTCATCTAATTAAAAATGTAATTTTTAAGATAATCATATACGAGTACCTTATGGCGTCCTCACCAGCAATAAACATGTTCGCTTGGTCGTAAACGATCATGGATTATAAGCTAGAATCGTATTTTTCTCTCACACCAAACCAGCCAGCAATAATAATTTACGATCGTTTCAGCCGAAACGAAGATATCACCGGCTTAGAAACAATAAAAAAAAGTAGTCAGCATTTCCACAAGATGGCGGAGGTGCTGTGAGAGGAAGTCTTCTAGGAGTCTGTGCGAGACTAGCGAGGTGTTCTTCCTCCTCCGTGGCCAATGAAATCTCATCTAGACTATCAATTTACAAACCATTGGGGATGTCATAGAAGTTTAAGTGACATTTTCAGATATTTTACCACCTCATCCTTTTTTGTTTTACCTCTTCATCACAGGCATTTACCTACGAAGTCATTGCTGATGGCCGGGGACAGCTGGAAATAAGTCTCGATTAGCATCAGTAATTAGGCAATCATGCTTATGACCTGTTAGTAGTAGGTCCAATGACCTTTCCTACTGGGTTAGTTCTTTTAGATAATAACGTCGTAACTACCGATTAATGTCCGTGTTCTCGAGCACGGTCACACAGACAGAACAACCGCCATGCCACTGCACGCCGCGAGCGCCGGCCGCGTGCTCGCGTACGTACGCCGTGGCACCAGCACCTGGCACCGGCGAGCGCGAGGGCGACGTGCTCGCGGCGTGCAGTGGCATGGCGGTTGTTCTCTCTGTGTGACGGTGCTCGCGACCCCTGTTCGCACGCGCGTCCACACGCTGGCTGCTCCTACTCGCTCGCGTGGCCGCGGCGGCGGCGGCGCCTGCTCGCGTGTCCTCGCTCGCCTACTCACGCACGTTCACGGAGATGGCCGCCGGCAGCACGGAGGCAGCAGCTGCGGGGCCCGTGAGGTCCACGTGGTGGCAGTGACGCGCGGTCGGGGCCGCGGCTGCCCGGGCGCACACGCCCATGGCGGTGGCGGGGCGCCGGCGCCGGCGAAGAGCGTGGCCGAGGATGGGTGCTCCCGGTGTGCCTTGTTACGTTGCAGCTGGTCGTGCTGACGGTGAGGCGTGGGTTGGCTCGGCTACAGCGGAACGGCGGCGGCAGATTGCGAGCTCGCGTCCGGCGACCATGGCGGCCGTGCCCGCGACGAGCAGGGAGAGCGAGAGGGAGAAGAAGAGGGCTAGGGCGAGAGAGTGGAGGCGAGCGCGAGCTTGGCTAAGCCTTAAGGCGTGCGGGGCGGTAGCGCTCCTGGTCGCCATGGTGTAAGCCTACGTGCGGCCGGCGTAGTCCGCAAACTTCTAGAAGCCTTGTCAATGTACATACGGCCGGCCGGTTACTGACTTAAAGGGAAAGAAGCTAGCAACAGCCAACAAGTCTATGGGCTTGTACACGACAGGGCCATGCATGCACGTAAGCGTGTTCACGACATGCTAAATGGAAGAAGCTAGCAAGTGCAGCATTCATGCACATATATACGACCGGAGCTGGTTGCGGTATGTACGTGCATGTGCCAGTTCTGTCGAAGCCGGAGGAGCCGCGCACGCCGCCGGAGAGTCGCAGGAAGCCGGAAGAGCCACCGGGGAGAGTCACACGGAGCTGGAGGAGGACGCCGCGATTGGAGATGTACCCGTCGCCGGTCGCAGAGCACAAGATGCAAAGGCGAAGACGAAGGCAAGAGCGTAGCTGTGTGTCACGGCTGTCGTACATGCGCATGGAGGAACGGAGGCAGGCATACATGCATACACATGAAGACCGGACGTCGGATGAACCAGGTTCCGGACGTGGCTGCTGTACACGCGCAAAGACAGGAGGCCGAAGCCGCAGCACGCATGCATGCGTGTGTGCGTTTGAAGATAGTGCTGCGTCCACCTGGACCCGGAGGTGCGCGGGGGGAACCACGTCGGTTAAAAAATTAAAACAAAGGGTAAGGGTTAGGAATACGCCACTAACAAAGATTATAGATCCAAAAATTCACTTTTAGAGTTGATGGATCTAAGTAAAACTAAAGCGCAAGTTGATGGACCACCCATACATTTAACTCTTTAATTTATACCAGCGCCATTTCATACTCTCTCTCGTAGTCGTAGGGTCTACGTCTTCATTTTTCTAACGTTAGTAAATTATCTTTAGTTATTAGAAGGTTATCCCAAATATGCAGGCCAACTTTTTGCACGTCAAAGATGCATCAATCGTAACAGTATAATCAATGCAAAAAAAAAAGGTTACACTTACTAACAGCCGTTGAACTGATCAACCCTTATTAGCTACAGAAAAGATGTGAATAGCAAGAACTTAGTTTACACGGCAAACAAACCATGGGAAGCTAAGCTCGTGACGAAGTGTTGTCCTGATGCTGGCCCATTGCTATATATATACAACATAACGACATGGAAACTAGCAAGGAGACATTAAATACCACATCATCACTCTTGCAGCAGCTACCTGCCCTGCCCACCTCTTTGTCATGGAAGAGAAAGCACTCCTCTGTGCTCTCGTCTTCATCTTGCTGTTGACGTCGGTGGTGGCGATCCGGCCGGAGAGGTCGCCGGCGGCGGTGGCGAGGAGAGCCACCCTGGAGAATGGCCTTGGACGGACTCCACAGATGGGGTAACCGATCTTTTAGCCTTATAATGTTGTGTGATGTTACTTTTCAGGGTTTTTCTTTTTCAAGTACATGAACATGCATGTGCCCTTTTGGTGACAAGGTTTTTATTTTTTTCTATGAAATATCTGGATTATATTTCCTGGTTCTCTCTCTGTTCCTTTTCACTCCTCTGATACTTTCAAAGATCAAAGGTCTGTTTCTTTTAATTTGCAGTGTTGTGGTGTTTAAAAACATGTAAAATGCACACACATCCTTTTTTGTATAAAACTCTCTTTCGCCCTTGTGTCCTTGATTCGTGTTAGAAAGCATGTGTGCATTGGTTGGAATATGCATTCTCAAACGGAGTCCTGTCAGCATTCAGCACTAGAAATAAAGTACTCAGTCTGTTTTTTTTAAAAAAAAAATATCTTAACTAAATATATGGCACATTCAGGTGGAATAGTTGGAATCACTTCGCCTGCAATATAAACGAAGACATAATTCGACAAATCGGTAAAACATACACTCCTCCAGCATTGAATAAGTTGCGATTGCATCACAAAATCTTGCATAAATCATGATATGTATGTGCAGCTGATGCGATGGTGGATACTGGCCTCGCAAAGCTTGGTTATGACTATATAAACATAGGTAGTCTCTTGAGATTTGTTATCCTGTCCTCTTTTCGTTTATCTGCTTCTCAGTTTCGGTTGAAAAAGAAATTTGAGAATTCTACATTTTTGTTGTGATGCTGCAGATGATTGTTGGGCAGCATATGATAGGGACTCCCAGGTGCGCACTGCAGTAATGTAGAATTATATATGTTGCTTAGCAAAGTAAAACCGGATGGATCAACATGACATTGCTGAAATGGCTACATTGGTAAACTGAACAGCTTTGTTACTTTCCAGGGTAATCTTGCCGCAAATCCATCAACATTCCCATCAGGAATAAAGGCCCTGGCAGACTATGTGCACGAGAAAGGGCTCAAGCTCGGAGTCTACAGTGATGCAGGGTACGCATAATAAATATAATTAAGAACCACAAGCTGAAGGACAGATAACATTAGCTGGCAGAGATAGGAACTCAATGAAAGAAAATAACTTCAGTTCAATGGATTTCTCCTTTCAGGTCACGAACTTGCAGCAATCAGATGCCTGGTTCGCTCGGATATGAAGAGCAAAATGCAAAAACCTTCGCATCTTGGGTACATTTTGTGCCATCTAGCTAGATTGAAACTTTGTAAATTGTGAAAATTGAAATCAAGGCCTTTCTTTCTTGCCTGAACTGATTTTTTCCCCTTTTTTATGAAAATAATCTAAGGGAGTTGACTACTTGAAGTATGACAACTGCAATGACCAGGGATTGAGTCCGCAGCCAAGGTGAGCATCGACTAGCACTAGATTTTAACAGTTCCTCCTTATCGTGCTACTTTGAGAGACTGAAATTGCTTGCGACAAAATTCAGATATATCAACATGAGCAAAGCCCTTCTGAATTCTGGGAGGAATATTTTCTTCTCCCTTTGTGAATGGTAACTGTTGCTCTTTTTCTTTTTAACAGATGACCGAATTTTGTGTTTGAAATTTGAACTCAATTGTTTGGTTTTGAAAATGTTGTTGTGTAGGGGTGTGAATGACCCAGCAACATGGGCAAGTGGTGTAGGAAACAGTTGGAGAACAACCGGTGACATCCAGGACAATTGGGGAAGGTGAACACTATGTACACCCTTTCTTTTAGTGAAGGACCGGAAACGGCGACCAGAGTGGGGTGAATGGGAGTCTCAAATTTCTTTCGAAATCTTCGACAAATTTTAATCCCCAAAAAGCATACACGATAGACTTGATGACCACGACCCTAGAGAAGGGTGGATGCTCCCTCAGAACACAGCGGGTCACCACAAAGCAAACGGAACACAGATCGGAGCCCAAACGAGCAAAGAACAGCACTGCCCCTGCAAATATCGGACACGTCCGGTATTATGTCGGACACGTCCGGTATTTTCGGACACGTCCAGTATGATCTCGGACACGTCAGGTATTTTCAGCAGCAAGCTGACCCAAAGAGAAAAATCCAAAACCCTGTCAAACGGTGTCCAAAAATCATGAAATTTTAACCATAGCTCTTTAGACACCAAGGGAAGATCTCCACCAAATTTCAGCTCAAAACTCCAAAGTGAGAAATATCGGACACGTCCTATATCATATCGGACGCGTCCGGTATGAGCGAGCAGTTTCTCGGGGAAAATCAAATCAAGCCATAACTTGATCAAATCAACTCCAAATGACTTGAAACTTTGCACAAGGGTTCACAAGCGAGTAGAAAGGCAACCTCTAAAGGATCATGGCCCGAGACAAACTCTAGCTCCGTGAATCGAAGGAATTGAAGAATCCCCAAAAAATAGGTCAAGAACTAAAGTTGTCCGGATCTGCGATCTCGTGAGGAATTAGTGGATTTTCTTCGGTGGAAAGCTTCTACTCATGTCATTAATCGATCCAAGGCAACAAGAACGAACCAAAACCATCCCAAAACGAAGAAACGAGAGGGAAAACAAGAAGGGATAAAAGGAGCTCGTGAAGAACACCAAAATCACATCAAGAACACAACTAAATCATGAATCCCGGATGACATACGGTGGTTACGGCCACCGATTCCTTCAAAACCAAGTCACAATTTGAGTTGTGGACCTCTCTCATACATGGAAGCAAACTAGAGGAAGAAACCCTAAAGGAGAAAATGAAAACTAGAGGAGGTAAGGGAGATGGGGGCTCCCTCATCCTATTTAACAGGGCTATTACACATTCCCAGTTTTGCCCCTGGATACAAATGAGTTGAACCGCTAAGCCCAAGGGCGTTGTTGTCCAACCCAGTGTAATCTTGATCCGACGGCCACCGCGCCTTCTCACCGGTAGCTTCGCCTCGACGTGAACTCCCCGATGCCGCCACATGCCGTCCGTCCCTCCTCGGAACCTCCGCCCGGGTTTTGAGGCCCAAACCCGTAAACCGTCCGTGGGTAGCGTACTCCATACGCGTTCCCCACCATCCGACGCGTGTCACCGCCGTCCTCGACCGGCCGGCCCGCCAAGTCCTCCTGAGCCTCGCTCGACTCACGCGTCCGCCGTCTTGACCCGGTCAACACCGTCACTCCATGTCTTCTTGCACTTGTCGATGTCCCAAGTGTCAGCCACCGCGGCTAGTCACCCGGCCTCTGGGTCCCTCGGTCCAAGCCTCACAGCTGTCCTTCATCGCTCCCAGTCTGTCGGCATGGCACGTCCTCCTTGACCTTCACCTCGCCGTCGACCACCGCATCCGAGCTCCACACCTGCACAACACAAGCCAAAAGACATGTCGCACACATAGCTTTCGCCATGGTAAGGTTAGTCACCACTCAACCCACTTCGTGGACCACATTGACAATCACTCATCACAAAACAAACACACAAGGGTACTTGTCAACCTTGTGTTCGCAATCTCCCCCTTAATGAGTGCATTGTCAACACCAATACACGAACAGCTTGAGCAAAAGAAAAAGAAAAAGAAGAGAAAAGAAAGAACTCACCCAAATGACCAAAAGCCAAAGAAAAGCCAAGAACTGGGTCATTTGAAAGTGAGCAAAACTTGGTCCCCAAAGACATGGGCAACGGCTCGACACAACCAAGTAAAACAAAACTAGCCCTCAAGAAGAGGCAACGGGCTCAACGCCACTAGCAAAGCTCGAAAAGCCAAAAAACTGCTAGACCCTCTAGAAGAGGCAAATGCTCAACACATCTAGCAAAACACCTCAAATGCAAAACTGCTAGACCCTCCAGAAGAGGCAAAGGCTCAACACATCTAGCAAAACACCTCAAATGCAACTCCCCCTGAACAAGTGCAATCTCTCTCAAATGAATACATATCTCTCAACTTTAGGTGAATCTCTCTCAAATGAATGCATATCTCTTAACTTTAGGTGATATTGTGAGTGTGGAAACTTCTCCCCCTTGTTGACATATTCACTTATCAAGCTAGAGCCCAAGAATTGCAACTCCCCCTCAAAACAAGCTAGGAATGCAGAAATGCGTGAATGCAGAAGCTTCAAGATTATAGCAAGTAGATTGAAAGAATGCTCTAGTGGATGATGTCATGTATATATAGCAACACATACAAGTGCTAGCAAATGCTCAAGGTGACCAAATGAAACAAAATATGGCATTTAAGCAAGTTTGATCAAGTTTGAGCAATTTTAAAAGAGGGTTCACCACCAAAGGAGCACATAGCAAAAATAGACAGGAGATCGACCTTGTGCTACACATGTATGCAAAGTGAACTACCCCAAACAAAGTTCACACATCATGTCATGAGACAAACTTGTGGTTTGATCAAATTTTAGACACCAATTGAAATTTATCGGAGTTATGCAACGTATTACCAAAGTTTGTCAGACAAGTGTGTGCGGGAGGTTATCTGTGCCATCAAAACCTGACTTAGCGACCATGTCAAGCCTATGCCAAAGGCAATCAGAAGCTTAAGACAATGATCTCGGTATCCATTATAGAGCTCAAGTTCACCAATAAGTGCAATTTGGAGCTATCTCGATACTCTGACATAGGATAGTATAGACCCATCCCGATCTTTTCAAATCACAGAGTTTGATTTTCAAGTTTTAGCACAAATTCTAGTTTCTCAAGCAAGTGTGTAACTCAAAGTATGAGCCGTAGCAACTAAGCATATACATGAAGCAAGAAAAAGATCTCAACACATTCTACACATGCTAGTGCCACAAGTAGTGGTGAACACATTTCATGTTTCAACAAGTTTTAATCAAGTTCATAGTTTGGAAAACAAGCTTGGCTCATAACATGCATCAATTGATCAAAAGGAGCCTAAGCCAAAAGCACATCATTGTGTATCCATAACATCCCCAACAAGAGCATAGTGTCAATCTAGCTACTATAAGGATGAAGCTCAGGATGCAATATGATACATGATGATATGATATGCAAGAATGATATTAAAACAAAAACAAAGGCTAAACTATAAAGAAAAGCAAAACTAGAATACAACAACCAAAGTTCCCCTCCTCTAAAAAGGGAAACAAACTCCAAGCTCCCCTCGCAAGCGAGCAAACTGGGCTTGGTCAAGTGGTTTGGTGAAGATATCTGTGAGCTGGTTTTGGGTATCAATGTGGTGCAGATCGATATCACCTTTCTCATAGTGGTCACGCAAGATATCACCTTTCTCATAGTGGTCACGCAAGAAGTGAAAGCGAACTTCTATGTGCTTTGTCTTTGAGTGAAGGACTAGGTTTTTGGCTACACTTATGGTACTGGTGCTGTCACAAAACAAAGGCACTCGCCTAAACTCTAACCCAAAGTCTCTCAGAGTAGCTATCATCCAAAGCAACTGGGAACAACAAGCAGCAGCAGCAACATACTCAGCTTCTGTGGTGGATTGGGCGATGCTAGACTACTTGCGAGAAGACCAAGATACAAGAGAAGATCCAAGAAACTGATAAGTCCCCGAAGTGGACTTCCTCTCAACATGACAACCAGCATAGTCCGCATCAGAATACCCACAAAGAGAAAGAGAGGAGGAGGCTGAAAACTAAAGACCAAACTTGGGTGTGAAATGAAGGTACCTGAGGATCTGCTTGATGGCTTGACGATGAGACGTGCACGGAGAAGACTGAAAGCGCGCGCACAAGCAGACTGCGAACTAGATGTTCGGTCTCGTTGCCGTTAGGTACAGCAGGGACCTGATCATGCTTCAGTATTCCTTCTAGTCCACAGCTTCTCCCTCCTTGTCCTCATCTAGGGCCATCATGGTTGACATGGGCGTCGAAAGAGGCTTGGCCTCACCCATATCAAATTTCTTGAGCACATCCTTGGTGTACTTGCCTTGGTGCATGAACGTCCCCTCACGAGTTTGCTTGATTTGCAGCCCGAGGAAGAAAGTCAATTCGCCCATCATGCTCATCTCAAATTCCCTGCTCATAGTATCTGAAAACTTGGCAACAAGAGCATGAGAAGAGCCACCAAAGATTATATCATCCACGTATATCTGAACCAAAAGGATGTATGTGCCTTGCTTGAGGAGGAACAAAGTCTTATCTACGGAACCCATCCTAAAACCCTTATCAAGCAAGAAAGCTTTTAAACGCTCATACCAGGCTCTCGGGGCTTGTTTCAAACCATACAAGGCTTTGTGGAGTTTCAAAATATGGTTGAGGTACTTTGGATTTTCAAAGCCAGGGGGTTGCCTAACATAAACCTCTTCCTCTATGTACCCATTCAAGAAGGCACTCTTCATATCCATCTAATACAGCTTGAACCCTTTCGAAGCTACAAACGCTAAAAGAATCCTAATGGCTTCTAGACGGGCAACAGGAGCAAAGGTTTCTTCATAGTCTATTCCCTCTTTTTAGCAAAAACCCAGAGCCACTAATCTCGCCTTATTTCTCACCACCACCCCATCCTCACTCTACTTGTTCTTGTAAACCCACTTTGTACCTATGGGGTGGCACTCTGGTGGAGGTGGAACTAAAACCCACACTTGGTTCCGCTCAAAATTCTCTAACTCCTCGTGCATAGCACTAACCCAATCGGCATTAGATAGTGCGTGTCCAATATCTCAAGGCTCAAAAGAAGCTATGAAAGCAGAATGAGCGAAATGGGAAATATGATAAGACTTGGAACACGTTACCCTTTCGTCGATGTCGCCGATCATGGTCTGAGGAGGATGGCGTCGCTGGATATGTCGAGGTGCACCCAAAGACGAAGTCGCCTCCCCCTCATCCACAGCTGGGGCCTCCTCAGTTGATTGAGGAAGCGGCTCGCACGGACCCCATGAAGTAGAGGTGGAGGGCTCGGGGTCGTGAGCCGAAGTGGTCGAAGCTGGCTCGATCGGGGCAGCTGGTTGAGATGGCTTGGGATCATCCCAATCGATGTCATCGTCATCCTCAACGAAAATGCTATCACCCATCTCTTCATCACCTGCACATTCAAAGACAGAAATAGAAGAGGGCATGGTTTCATCGAAGGTGACTTCACAAGTCTCCACGACACGGTTAGTCTCAAGATTAAGCACACGGTACGCATATGAATGAGAAGCGTAACCGAGGAATATACCGTCCGAAGATCTAGATTCAAACTTGTCAAGATTACCTTGCTTAAGAATGAAGCACCTGCAACCAAAGACTCGAAAATGACTCACCTTGGGTGGACGCCCAAACCGCAACTCGTAGGATGTCTTCTTTAAGAAAGCACGAAGAAAAATGCGGTTTGAAACATGGCAGGCGGTGTTGATGGCTTTGGCCCAGTAACGCCTAGGAGTCCTATGCTCATCGAGCATCGTCCTGGCCATTTCAACCAAAGTCCGATTTTTGCGCTCAACAACACCATTCTGCTGAGGGACATAGGGCGAAGAAAACTGATGTTCAAGACCCAAGAAAGCACAGAAGGTGTCAAACTGAGAGTTTTTGAACTTAGTGCCATTGTCACTGCGGATAGCTCGTATGGCATTCTTTGGTAACTCAGTTTGCAACCTCAAGATCAAGTCACGAGCATGAGAAAACGCTTCGTCCTTGCCCTCCATGAAAAACACCCAAGAATAGCGAGAAAAATCATCCACGATCACAAGAACGTACCACTTCCCTCCCTCTGACCGAACATGAGCCGGACCAACAGTGTCCATATGGAGTAGCTCACCGGGTCTCGTGGTCATGACCTGAGTCACTGGAGGATGGGAAGCAGCCACCATCTTTCCATGACGATAGGGATGGCATACCAGATCCTTCTCAAACTTAAGTTTGGGCAATCCTCGGATCATGTCAAGAGAACTCAACCTCACTAGGAGATCGAAGCTCAAGTGACCAAGTCTCCTATGCCACTTCCACAAATCAGAAGAAGATCCGGCAACCAAACAGCGAGAAGAACCGAAAGACTAAGAGAAATCAGCTTTGAAAACTCGGCCAAAAGGAACGATCTGACAAACTAGATGTCCCTGAGAATCGAGCACACGATAAAGTCTAGTCTTAAAGTGCACCTCAAACCCATCTTGAAGGAGTTGCGAAACAGAGAGCAAATTGAAATGCAGGCTTCAAACCAAAGCAACGTCCTTCAAGATAAAAGACTCATTGACCCGAATGGTCCCACGAGACAGCACCTTACCTTTGCTATTGTCCCCAAATGTGATGTACTCCTTGTATTGCATGGGGTCGAGGCTGGAGAACCATTTGGAACTTCCGATCATGTGGCGCGAACAGCCGGAATCAACAAGCCACGTGTTCTCCAGGCCTCCGCTCTGCATCAATAGAAAGATAGGGGGTGAGCAAATGGCACAACACTGGGGTTAGTGAAATGAGGAGAATACTAGTGTTGAGTCATTTGCCCTGGAAAAGTGTTAGGAAAAACACCATACATGCTATGTCCCATTAGAGAGAAGCGATCACCACGTGGGGAAAAACGTGGTCCTCTAGGAGTGTGGGACTAAAAGCCATCGTCGTGAGGTCCAGAGTCATATAGATCATGACTTGGGCCACGTCGGGCACGACCACCACGTGGTCTCACCACCTGAGGCCTAGCACCTCGAGGCATTGCACCTCTAGGCCTAACATTGTGCCTCTGAACAGGCGGTACATGTATGCCATGGGGAGGACGGTACATGTTCCGGTTGTTCAACTCGTACTCGCACCGCTCATCTCTCTTCCTCCTAAAGCAAAACTCAGCCAAATGACCATCTCTATGGCAATAGTCACAGTGGTACCTCACTCTCTCTCTTGGGTGGTGGTTGACTCACTCTCTTATGGATGTGGTTCACTCTCTGAGGCTTTTTGGCTTTAGGAAGGGGTGCACTAGAGATGTTGGGTAGAGTATCGAGTGAGTTCCGAAAGTGGTTCGGTTTGGGAACCCAAACTTGCTTGGATGGTGGAGCTTTTGGTAGTTCTTCAAACACACCATCTTTGATCATAGGCTTGGTAGGCTCTGGTGGAGGGATCTTGATCAATTTGGGAGTGTTGGTGGGTTTCTCACTTGGGTTCAAACCACTATGTTCACCAACCTTGCCATAGACATGCTCACCCTTCTCACCTATAGCAAAGCCTACTCCCAATGAGTCAGTTCCCCGCCTGAACTGGCTCACCATCATGCCCAACTGGGGCTCACTGCACGACACCTAGCTCAAGATGGACCAAAGTTGTGTGTTTTCTTCCTCGGTTCCCATCTTGTCGTGCCTGTAGGACTCAAGCTCCAACACCAAAGCTTCACATCGAACACATGTAGTGGTGGTGCTATCTGAGTTGGCCTTCTCAAACTCAGCAAGTTTGGCAACCTTCTCTGCCAACTCAGATTGCAAGCCTGAGCAGGACTTGCATGCACCGAGCAACCCAGAACGAGACTTCAGCTCATCACATTCATCAAGCAAAATAGCATACATGGATTGCAAGTCAGAGAGGTTAGACATGTGTATAGCACACTCATCGCACTCCTCCTCCTCTAACACCACTACACCACTCTTGGCAAGCTCCAACTCCTTCAAAGCAACCTCTAGCTGGTCCTTAAACTCTTTTCTCTCGCGGGCAGCACGCTTAAGCAACTTATCTTGACTCATCAATGTATCATTCATAGTATCAAGCTCAAGCATAAGTGAGTCAAGTGTGGGCGGTACCTCATTTTCGTCGTCGTCGACGTCGATGTCCTTTTTGAGCTTTGCTCCACCGTCAACCGCCATAGTGCAAAACCCACCACGGTTTGCACCGGCGACAAAGCAGAGACCGTTGAGCTTGTCCTCGCGCTTCTTCTTGGACTCATCGTCGGTCGAGGGAGAAGAAGAGTGATCATCGTCGGAGTCGTGGTCGAGGTCGCTGAGGGAGGCGAGGAAGGCGCATTCTTGAGCTTTGGCCTTCCTGCGGTACGCCTTCTTGATAGCCTCCTTGTCGAAGCCGCCCTTGGCCTTGTGCTTGCCGGAGGTGTAGTCGCGCTTATCCTTGCGCTTGCTAGAGTCGTACTTATTGGTGAAGGGCTTCTTCTTGGGGCAGTGCGTGACAAAGTGGTCTGGATCTCCACATCCATAGCATCCCTCCTTCGGGCCACCACTGCGTCGGCGGTTCAAACGGTTGTTGTGAAACCGAGAGAACCGACTGATGATGAGTGCCAACTCATCATCCCCAAGAGACTCCAGCTGCTCCTCTGTGACTGACATCAAGCACGACAAAGAGAAAGAAGCTTGTGAAGGGTTAGTCAATGAACTTGAACCACTACCTGAGACCAAAGCCATGGTTGGTGCAGAAGGATTCTTGAGCTTGGCTTGGGTTTGGTAGTTGATCTCTGTGGACTTGAGCTTGCTGAAAAGCTCATCGACGGTGAGGGTGTCGTAGTTGGCTGACTCGATGATCGCCGACACCTTCACATCCCATACCTTTCGATCAAGGGCATAGAGAAGCTTGAGCGCCCTCTCATGATCACTATAAGGTATGTTGGCCTTGTTCGCTTTCATTTTGTTGACGATAGTCTAAAAGCGGGAAAACATGGCATCGATGGACTCGCCATCAAGCTGAGAGAAGTTCTCGTACTCGCGTTTGTACATCTCGTAGAGTCTGGTCTTGACCTGTGCGTTCCTCTCGTGATAGCTCTAAAGCCTCACCCAGATCTCTCGAGCTGTAGTACAATCGGAGACACACTCGAACTCAGAAAGCGAAAGACTCGAGGAAAGCACACTGCGAGCTTTGCTATTTGCGTTGTGCCGATCCTTGTGATCCTGGGTGGTACGGGCCGCAACAGGGAGCACAACATACGTAGCATCCTCGCAAATTTCCCAAATGAGCCAATCAATCCCCTGGAGATGCGCAGACATGCGGATCTTCCAATAAGGATAGTTGGACCCATCAAAGTGCGGTGGTTTGCCGGAACCACGCTCTATGTCGCCTTCGTGGATCACGGACCGATTAAGGTGGAATGATCCTTAACCGGCTCCGATACCAATTGAAGGACTGGAAACGACGACCAGAGGGAGGGGGTGAATGGGAGCCTCAAATTTCTTTCAAAATCTTCGACCACTGTCCCAATTTTAATCCCCAAAAAGCATACACGATAGACTTGATGACCACGACCCTAGAGAAGGGTGGATGCTCTCTCAGAACACAGCGGGTCACCACAAAGCAAACGGAACACAGATCGGAGCCCAAACGAGCAAAGAACAGCACTGCCCCTACAAATATCGGACACGTCCGGTATTATGTCGGACACGTCCGGTATGATCTCGGACACGTCAGGTATTTTCAGCAGCAAGCTGACCAAAAGAGAAAAATCCAAAATCCTGTCAAACGGTGTCCAAAAATCATAAAATTTTAACCATAGCTCTTTAGACACCAAGGGAAGATCTCCACCAAATTTCAGCTCAAAACTCCAAAGTGAGAAATATCGGACATGTCCTAGATCATATCGGACGCATCCGGTATGAGCGAGCAGTTTCTCAGAAAAAATCAAATCAAGCCATAACTTGATCAAATCAACTCCAAATGACTTGAAACTTTGCACAAGGGTTCACAAGCAAGTAGAAAGGCAACCTCTAAAGGATCATGGCCCGAGACAAACTCTAGCTCCGTGAATCGAAGGAATTGAAGAATCCCCAAAAAATAGGTCAAGAACTAAAATTGCTCGGATCTGCGATCTCGTGAGGAATTAGTGAATTTCCTTCGGTGGAAAGCTTCTACTCATGTCATTGATCGATCCAAGGCAACAAGAACGAACCAAAACCATCCCAAAACGAAGAAACGAGAGGGGAAACAAGAAGGGACAAAAGGAGCTCGTGAAGAACACCAAAATCACATCAAGAACACAACTAAATCATGAATCCCGGAGGACATACGGTGGTTACGGCCACCGATTCCTTCAAAACCAAGTCACAATTTGAGTTGTGGACCTCTCTCATACATGGAAGCAAACTAGAGGAAGAAACCCTAAAGGAGAAAATGAAAACTAGAGGAGGTAAGGGAGATGGGGGCTCCCTCATCCTATTTAACAGGGCTATTACACATTCCCAGTTTTGCCCCTGGATACAAATGAGTTGAACCGCTAAGCCCAAGGGCGTTGTTGTCCAACCCGGTGTAATCTTGATTCGACGGCCACCGCGCCTTCTCACCGGTAGCTTCGCCTCGACGCGAACTCCCCGATGCCGCCACGTGCTGTCCGTCCCTCCTCGGAACCTCCGCCCGGGTTTTGAGGCCCAAACCCGTAAACCGTCCGCAGGTAGCGTACTCCATACGCGTTCCCCGCCATCCGACGCGTGTCACCGCCGTCCTCGACCGGCCGGCCCGCCAAGTCCTCCTGAGCCTCGCTCGACTCACGCGTCCGCCGTCTTGACCCGGTCAACACCGTCACTCCATGTCTTCTTGCACTTGTCGATGTCCCAAGTGTCAGCCACCGCAGCTAGTCACCCAACCTCTGGGTCCCTCGGTCCAAGCCTCACGTCCGTCCTTCACCGCTCCCAGTCTGTCGGCACGGCACGTCCTCCTTGACCTTCACCTCGCCGTCGACCACCGCATCCGAGCTCCACACCTGCACAACACAAGCCAAAAGACATGTCGCACACATAGCTTTCGCCATGGTAAAGTTAGTCACCACTCAACCCACTTCGTGGATAACATTGACAATCACTCATCACAAAACGAACACACAAGGGTACTTGTCAACCTTGTGTTCGCATTTAGATCAGTCATCAGTGAACATGAGTACATTATACCTTGACAAGCTAAAGCTGTGCTAGCGATATGTGCAAGATTTTGGTGAAGTTCACAAGGAAGGAACTTCTAGTCGTTTACTTCAGACAATTGGCTAGCTTTACCATTTGGCAGCATGAACATGCCCTACTCGCTACTCATGCTGGTAATGGTATCCGTATCAATATCTGATGATGCATCTTTTTCCTTGTAATGTTTCAGCATGACGGCCATTGCCGATGCTAATGACAAATGGGCATCATATGCACGGCCTGGTGGATGGAATGGTTAGTCTAGTCCTCGGGGCTTAGAGACTTTGGGCTTGCCTTTTCTTGAATTCAGAGTGAGATGCAATTTATTTATGCTTTCAGACCCGGACATGCTGGAAGTCGGAAACGGGGGGATGTCAACAGAAGAGTACCGCTCCCATTTCAGCATATGGGCTCTAGTGAAGGTAATGACATTTGTAACCATCAATCAGTACAATAGAACTGCCGTTTTTCATGACCATGGCGCTGAACTGCCGTGGTGCAGGCACCTCTTCTGATTGGCTGCGACATCCGCTCGATGAGTAACGATACCAAGGAAATCCTCAGCAATCATAACGTCATCGCGGTTAATCAAGGTAAAGGAAATAGCTGTGTTCATTCATTCATTTCTCTAATTATGAAATATGAGATGATATGATAGTGAGCTTCAACGATTGGTGAATTGTTCAGATGTGCTTGGGGTGCAAGGGCACAAAGTGCTACAAGATGGAGACCAAGAAGTAAGTAAACAAGGTTGGCCGAATGCCATGAGTAAACTAGCTGGTTTATAATACATTCATGATCTTGTGATCAGGTTTGGGCTGGTCCATTAAGTGGAGGGAGAGTTGCAGTTGTTCTATGGAACAGAGGGTCTGATGAAGCATCCATTACTGCCAGCTGGAGCAGCATTGGTCTTAATGAACCCACCGTCGTCGATGCTCATGATCTGTGGACCGTAAGCTTGCATTTTCTCTGATCATAGACAAGTTCTACCATAGCATAATCTTTTTTTCTTTTTTGTTGCAAGGAATTCTCAAACTTATTTTGTGTGTGTGATTATTTTTTTTGTTTGGTTGCAGGGTGAGGTTACATCATCGGTGCAAGGACAACTGAAGGAGGCAGTAGATACTCATGCTTGCAAGATGTATGTGTTGACTCCAAAGTAGCTAGAACCGATTCTCACCGGTGCGTGAACCTGTCTAGATCATCAAATTCAGGTGTCCCGGAGAGGGAGAATGACAAGAAATTCATAAAAGACTGTACGCCTTAACCTGAACAAATAGGATAGGAGCAAATGAAGCGAGCATATTGTGGTGTGGTCATTGAATGTAAATGCATGTGTGATTGTGAAAAGGTGAGAAGTAACTATACCAAGCCTCCTGATCTCTGCTGTTGCAAAAAATGAGCATTCCCTGATGCCCTGCCAACAGAATCTCACCATTGTGACTAGCTCAAGAAGGCCTTGCATGCATATAAGCCTATAAGAGGGTGAGACCCTGTCCACCATGGTAGGTGCTTGAGTATGGACAGCTGGCTGCACAAGTTTAGATGGTACTTAAAGAGTCAGAGAAGATGCCACACTATGGTAGCTTACATGCACATTCAGAGCCAACCATGTTTTGCCTTAAAAGCTGCTGAAGCTAGCAAAGAAGATCGCCTCGTATGATTCGTAGGCTAAACTAACTATGCTGCCTTTGAGTCTAATACAAGATGGTACCTGGCTAACCATGCATTCCTCGGTGCGGCCAGTACACCTCTTACCTTTTTTTTTTCGTGAACACTTTCGTGTATTTCATTAAGAGGAGTGGTACAGAGACCGATACAACGAGTACTCACCACAGATCACGGCCGGCGGATGGGAGTGCAAGACGCACGCCTCCGCAAGCCTGATTGTGCAAAGTACATACAGGAACCAAAAACGTCGAGGATTACATGGTAACAAATGGCGTGACTAACAACAGCAATCTCCTCTAGACATCCAGCAAGCTAAGCAACGCGGCCAGGCCAGAATTACCCGCGGCGATCCCACGAGACTTACGAGGAGAACATTTGGGAGCTGGAGACAGCATAAAAAACACGGCGGTTGCGTTCCTTCCAGAAGTGATTGCCAAAATTACTAACAGCCATTCAGATGCGTGGATTCACAAATCGCTGGCATCTGTTGGTCAAAGCAACATATTGATGTGGATTTGTGACAAATTTAAAAGGTTTCCCTCGAGATAAATGTCGGAAATGTTCATATGTAAATATGTTAATTAAAACTGTTCAAATGCCAAGACACGTTCAAATTTCTGATTTTTTTTCTGACATTGTATTCAAATGCTTCATCTGTAATTCCTGTTTTGTTTTGCATTCCAGTATGTAGGAAGGAACCTAAGTGGGATCCCGAATCCCATGTTCTCCTTATTCCTACATTTATTTTGAAAATCTGGTGTTGCCAAGCAGCGCTTAATATAACAGCTCTGTAGCCCTTTGTATCTGCACAAAGATTTTGATAGCAAGACAAGAAATGCAGGCCCCTATCAATCCGTGACAATAGAGGTTGCATCGTCGTGTGGAATACCCAAAGTAAACTGGCCTCCGCCGGCCTTGCTGTCCTGCTCCGTGGGATCCGAAACTCGTGAACAGATTCTTGTCGTAATACTGGCCAATTCCTATATATATATAGTGGCCTCGGAGAAACCAGTAGTAGATGTTAAGGAACACATCACTTGCCGCACTGAGACACATATCTTTGCCCAGCCATGGCGGGGAAGGTGACCTTCTGTGCTTTCGTCTTGGTCTTGCTATCGACGTTGGCAGCGGCCATCAGGCCGTCGGCAAGGTCATCAACCGTGGCGAGGAGAGCAGCGCTGGAGAATGGCCTTGGCCGGACTCCCCAGATGGGGTAATTCTTCTTGTAGCCTTTGTCCTGTGTTCTTTTCAGTTCTTATTATCCCTCGGTGATGAGATTTGATTTTCCATCTTGGCTTCCTGGGTTTTTTTTTCACCTTTTCTTGTTTTCATGATTTCATCCAATCTGCATTAAGTTCCTGTTTTCGTTTTCATGGTTTCATCCAACTTGCATTGACATCTTTTGAACCAACAAGTGCTGAAGTGCATGATACATTTTTAGGTGGAATAGCTGGAATCACTTCCACCGGAACATAAACGAAGAGATCATTCGACAAATCGGTAAGGCTACTTTTGTTTTGGCACAAAACAGGTGCATTTTGCATCAGTCACAGCATGCTGAAAACAAGTTGATGATTCGCCTGTGCAGCTGATGCTATGGTGGATACTGGCCTAGCAAAGCTTGGATATGAATATATCAACATAGGTACCTCCTCTTGAGATTTCCTAATGACCCTGCTGTTCTTTTGCCCAGTTGAAACTTCCTGAGAACTCAACATTTGTGAAACTGCAGATGATTACTGGGCAGCCTATGACAGGGATTCCCAGGTGAGTAAATGGCGGTACAATCATATATGCAGAGTAGCAAAAGAACTAGTAGTAATCTAGCTTTCTGCATTTCTACAGGGCAACCTGGCTGGAAATGCGTCAACATTCCCATCGGGAGTAACGGCCTTGGCAGACTATGTGCATGGGAAAGGGCTCAAACTAGGGATCTACAGTGATGCAGGGTAATCCTACTTATAGTAACAAAAGAACAGACATAAAGTCGCAAAAAAATGTTCAAGATGCTTATGGAAGAACTAGAAACACACGTACACTTTAGTTCAATGGATTTCATGCTCTGGTTTGTTTTCCTCTATAAAATCACACCAACCATTCCCCCCAGGACACGAACTTGCGGCAAGTTGATGCCTGGATCACTTGGATACGAAGACCAAGACGCGAAAACTTTTGCATCTTGGGTACCATCATGTCTCAATTAGAACCAAACTTTAGGCATGTCAAGACCATGCCTTTCTTTACTGCTTGCATACTGAAATCATGCTTTTGATGATTCAATTCAAAGGGAATCGACTACTTGAAGTATGACAACTGCAACAACCAGGGAATAAGCCCTCAGCCAAGGTGATCAGCATTCACAAGAGCTCTTAACAGTTTCCGTTATTCATGCTACCTTGAGAGACTGATTTGCTCATGACCATATGCAGATATGATGCAATGAGCAAAGCGCTCCTCAATTCTGGGAGGAATATTTTCTTCTCCCTCTGCGAATGGTATTTGTTCATTCTTTTGAGCAACTCAAATGGATGATTTAGATTCGATCCTTCTGTACTAAAAATAATATTGTTCACTAGGGGTGTGGATGATCCAGCAACATGGGCAGGTGGTGTAGGAAACAGTTGGAGAACAACTGGTGACATCAAGGACACTTGGGCAAGGTAAAGTTCAGTCACAAGTCACAACCTGACAGGATTCAATTGTCCTGGCAAAATATGCCTGATACAACTTGTTGCCCTGTAAATGTAATGTTTCAGCATGACAGCCATCGCCGATAAGAACGACAAGTGGGCATCATATGCAGGGCCTGGTGGATGGAATGGTTAGTCCTACATGTCTCTAAACATTTCCAGCACTTTCTCTTGAGTCTTGAATGAACTGCTGTCTCTGCTTTCAGACCCAGACATGCTGGAAGTTGGAAATGGGGGGATGACAACAGAAGAGTACCGCTCCCATTTCAGCCTATGGGCCTTAATGAAGGTAATAAGATGCTTAATTTGGGTCTTAGCAATAGAGATGAAAAAATATCACTAAAGTATAATTCAACAAACTGGACATATTTTTGCTCATTTATAAGACCATGCTGCGGACTTAGCTTGATGCAGGCACCTCTCTTGATTGGTTGTGACATCCGCTCAATGAGCAACGAAACCAAGGAAATCCTCAGCAATCAAAATGTTATCGCAGTCAACCAAGGTGAAGAAAGTACACCGATCATTCCTTAGTGTCTCCAAGTTAGAAATGACATTATACTAAACTAAAATGATTCATGAGCAGATGGGCTTGGAGTACAAGGGCACAAAGTGCAACAAGATGGAGACCAAGAAGTAAGATAAACTATACAAGAAAGCAAAAGCTATGATATTTAACACTTGTTTATACAACATAACGTTGTGGTTAGGTATGGGCTGGTCCCTTGACTGGAGGGAGATTTGCAGTTGTTCTATGGAACAGAGGGTCTGCTCAAGCATCCATTACTGCCAGCTGGTGGAGCATTGGACTTAATGCATCTACCGTTGTTGATGCTCATGTTCTGTGGACAGTAAGGATGCATTTTATCTATCATAGACAAGTCCTAAAACCATACCCTCCCATTTGTTTTGTAAGGTGCAGTATGACTATACAAATTCATGCTTTGACTAACGATGAGTCCAAAAATATGTGAATTACGTGCTATAAAAGTTATATAACTCTGGATTTGTATTTCAACCACTTGCTAATGATTAAGATTGTATAATGAACGATAAATACTATAAGAGAAACTTACATTAAAGATTGATTCTGAGAACAGGGAGTATATTTTCTCTATATTTCATATTGCAGTTGGTTTTTCTAACTTATTCCTGCGTTTGTGATTTTGTTTGTTTTGAAGGATGAGATTACATCAGCCGTGCAAGGAGAACTGGAGGAAACAGTGGATTCTCATGCTTGCAAGATGTATGTGTTGACACCAAAATAGAAGAGATCCTCACAGCCTCATGTTAAATCATAGAAACAAATCAAATCTAAATGTATCACAATGAATTCATAAAGATTTGTGTTCGTGTGATTCAACATGAATAACTAGCATTAAAGTGAGTATATCAGCTATTTACCACTAAATGGTAACCTTTTATTTATGAAATGGTAATAGATGGCTATATCTATATAGCATGTGTCCAAAATTCATTGTTTATTGACATGACACCACAAGCTTGTCTACGGAAGGAAAAAAACATCTTCCTATTTCTAATATCTAGCAATTATTTGCAAGTTGCAACTTACATTTGCACTAAAGTTACAACTGGATGCATTATGATGCTAGCTCAGCACCAGAACAATTGTACAAAAGTGTTGCCACACATACCTACATCTCTGCATCTTCAGTATGCCACACCACCAAGACCATATGTACTCGACTCTTTTGGCATACATAGTATCACCGTAAATTGCTATAGCACAAGTATCACCGTAAATTGCTATAGCACAATCAGAACCCAGTCCATCCAGCTGGTTGGTAGGATCCATCTTTCTTTTCTTCTACATTCAGACTATTGAGCTGAGAAGTATTCCCCATGTTTGATAACTGGGGAAGTGCAGTTCCAGAAGGAGCAGCCTTAAAGCTATCTTGACCAAAGGCAAATGGATCGGTGCTAGAACTTATATTTGACTGTCCAAGCGAGCTGGCTTTGTTGCTGTTTGATGCACGCAGAGTTCGGACTGACCTGGGGTGGACACTCTTCACAGCTGCTTGAGCTTTTGGCTCTTCAGGGAAAGCTGACCATGTTTTCAGATCAGGGCTTGGTGTTCCCGGGCTTGAAGTAAATAGGCCTTGCCGGAGCTCTGGAGGGGTTCCTTCAATCTTCTCCCTCGGCTGTGAAAACCAGTAAATTAATATATCAGCCTCCTGATATATATCAAGATGAAATTTTACATTCAGGGTATTTAGGCTATCTAGACATAAATAAGTCAACAGTAATGTCAAATAGGAAAAGTGGCTAGGCCATGCTAAGTTAGACCTCACAGGGTATTAGATTTAGGGATATGCGAGGTAGGATGGGGTAAAGGATGGGCTAATCCTAATCCATTGACAGGAAAGAATAGAGGTTCAGGATTGGCCCACCAACTTTCACACACCATCACTGAGTCTAAACACTTTGAGAATTGGCCAAGCTAACCACTTCTAATTCTATCTTCAATGATTTCACCCATTGGCCAGTTATCTGGACCAAGTGGAAACTTGAAACTGGGTATATCTGGTTAGAGGGAAATTTAAGGGCATAGCAGTACTCATACCGGAGTATCGAGGCTTTTGCTGGGTGGGGTGAGTTCAACCTTTGAATTTTCTCTGAACTGTTTAGCTGGTGGTGTAACAGAAGCTGCAGCTAAGGCTTGCTTAAGCTCTTGTATCCCTTGCCTCTGAGAGGAGCAAATCGCAGATAACTTATCAAACTTCAACGAAATTTCTTCCTTCTCCAGGTTTGCTATCTTTAATTGTTCCTTGAGTAAAGTTACTTCTGCTTCCAATTGATGTTCTTTCAATTTGCTAGTCATGTTTACATTGTCAGTACTGTTTTGTGAGTTCATTTTGATACTATCAAAGTCTGCCACAAAGGAGTTGAAGGCAGTAGTTTGTATCTTTGTTTTATTCTCTGTTATTGCCGTTTTGGTTTTCTCCAGCCCAGACTCCGAGCCATTTGCAGAAAACCTAATTTCAAAATCCCCAGGTGAACTATCAACTGATGCAGACAGAGACTTCCGAGATGAATTGTGAGCTGGTGTGTTCTGGTTCTTAGCCTGTGATTGCTTTGATGTGACTTGATTAACAGGCTCTTCATCAAAAGCTGGCTCCTTGTCATAAGCCAAAGATAGCTCCTGAGCATGTTGAGTTGACCAAAATGCACCCATAGAACCCTTGTTGTCCATAGCTTTCAGAGGACCTTGTGCCATCACATTGGAAGAATTACTAAGAGAGGTACTCCTCATATTGTCTCTTGATGATGAAGAGGCACTCATTTGCTGTGGTCTCGTTGATGCTGCGAGAAATAATTTAGGTTATTGAACAAGCAAGAAGAATTATTTTCAGGCAAAGGAAAATTTAAGATGCAGAGAAAAAAATATGAGCAATTAACAAAACCAAGATGAGCGATTAACAAAACAGACGGTTTTCTATTCACACAAAAGTATATATATGAGATTTCACACAACAGCATTTCCTACACTTCCTAATATTTATCTAGATAAATCTACCAAAAAAATAACAGCTCAAACCTTCATCAATGGCAGTCTGAGATTCAAATGCTGATCCAGATGGAGATCCATCAGGTAAATCCTTTTGCAGCTCCAATGGAAGTAACTCATTAACACGGAACCACACCTAAAACAGAACATTTATCAACAACACTGAAACGGAAGACCTTTTATGTGTATGCACTAATTAAGACCAACCTAAATTCATGGAAGTGAATGGCCAATCAAGCAAAGCCCTTGCCTGTGTGATGTCTGGTCTGGCATCTGGAGAAGAATTAAGCATGTCTTTGATAAGTGTTGTAATAGAAGAACTGTACTTCGGCAATTCTGGGATACGATAGTTCCCGTTAAGTATTTGAAGCTTTGATTCTCCATCAAATGCTGATTTGAAGTAGCAGATTCTATACAAGAGACACCCAAGAGCCTGTAAAAAACCACAAACACTAACGTTCAACTCATGGCACTATTAATTAGTAATTGATCAGGTACAAAGAAAAAAATAATTGCAATTCAATAATATAATATGATAGGCAACATTTGCATAAAACCAGAATGCAAGATGATAGCTGCAGAGGTGGTTTACCCAGATATCTACTTTCTCACTGATAACCTCCCTCCTGTAGAAGTCCCACATCTGCAATCAGTAAACAAGCATACAGTAGTAAATAAATATGTAGAACAGACTGAGAAAGGGCCCAAACTTGAAATTTTCAATATAAACCTCAGGAGCTCTATATGCAGGAGTGGTGTGCTTCCTGATGTTATCTTCTTCAATGCCCATCTCCTCAGGTTTATCAAAGCACTTATGATTTGTCGACACACTACCAAAATCGCATAGTTTCCATGCCCCATCAGCAGCAAGAAGAACATTTTCTGCCTTTAGGTCCCTGCAAATGCAAATGAATTATATTTTCCGTCATAGAGATCTGAAATGAAACTTGGCATAGCAGTTTCCTGCGGATACAACTTCACTCAAACAGTACAATAAGGATAAAAAAACCAATAAAACACACAGAATTATCTGTTGCAGGCTACAACTGAACAACGATAGTCCTGAATGCCTTAGAGTAAGGAAAACTACCAAGAACACCACCCATGAATGTGAAAAGTAACGTGCGTCAACATCTAGTTTGCAAGCCAAGATGCCATCTATAGAGCAAAAATAAGTTTATTCAACATGCTTTTCGATTGTTACTTGATTGAACTTGCAAGTTTGGGACTTTGTTACTTGATCCAGTATAACATTGCTGTGAGTCTGTGACATAGATGTAGTTTATTTTCAAGGTACAAAAGACCAACTTGCATCTATTTTGGTTTCACATGAGATATAGGTAGATTAATGCTGCTCAACTATTTCATGGAAAGGCAACCACAAAAGCATCAACTACATGAGTACTGCTTGGTGGAAACATTGTGCAGTGTGGCTCCAATCAATCCACAGGCTGGAAAGTGGTGGACTCACCTGTGAGCAAGAGGCGGCGTCTGGCAATGCATTGCAAAGATAGCATTGCAAACATCCCGGAAGATGAGCGCCACCTTCTCCTCATCAAAGTAGCCCGCTCCTCTGCCCTCCAACACAGAAACCAGCGACTTCTCGCAGAACTCCATGAGCAGCAGCGCCTCCCTCGTGCGCCCCATGTCCAGTATGGCGTGTGCAACCAGCGCGACCACATTTGGGTGTCCCTTGAGCGACCGCATCACCGTGATCTCCTTCCGGACGAGGCCCAGCGACTCCTCGTCCTGGACGATCACGTGCTTGAGGGCGTACTGCTTCACTGGGTTGACCAGGTCTCGGGCAGCATAGACGGATGAGAACCCACCCTCGGCAATGGCCTCCCGGACGTGCACCTTGACATTGCCGACATCGACGGTCCGACCCTCCAGGCCACTGGGCTGCTCCTTGGGGATGAACTGCTTGAGCCTCCACATGGCTGTTGTTGCGCAAAAATCCTAGAGAAACCTTGCAGGACCAGACTGGCCGTTAGGCACGGATTGAGGGTTTAGCTGAACCCCAGAGTTTGTTGACCCTGCGCGATGGAATCATGGATGGATGAATTAGTGTAGGCTTGACCAGCACCCTCCAAAGTTCGGATTTTTTACTGCTTGTCATCACAGTAAAAGAAAATGGAAGATCCCGCGAGGAACAAAAACGAGATCGCACAGCAGTTCATCCGAAGAGGTCAGGATTGCTCACCAGCAAACGGAGAGACCGATCCAGGTCAGACCGGGTGGATCTGACTGCACTTCAGACACCTGAACCAGCAGAGGGCAGCACCGACACCTTCCGCAGAGAGAGAGGAAAGGGAACTTGGGTGGTGGAAAGAGGGGCCTCGGTTTGTCGTGCCCGTCACCAGCCGGCGGTGAGGCCGCCGCCGACGAGGCGCGGCGAGGGGCGGCGGCAGAGGGAGCAGGAATGGGAACCCTCTGACGACGAGGCGCAGCTGGCGGCGGCGGCGGCGGGATAAGAAGAAAGGAACCCTGTGTATCTTGATCCTCTGGTGCTTTCTGGCTTGCACGCCAACTCAACTAGACTAGATCCACGGGCCACGGCGGAAACACATACAACTTTCCTCATTCCCCGTTGAAACAAACTGCGCCGGGTCAAGTTATTTTGGATTAATCAGGCATAGCAACAAGTTAATACTTGTACTCCGTATTACACAAAGGGCCTTCCCAAGACATAAAGCCATTCCACCAAAGCTGTTGTTTGATAAACTAAGACTAACAACCGGTCATATTAGTGAACCAATGAACTAACAACTAGCCAATAACTAGTGGGTGAAGAATTAGTTTACATGTTTAGATACTTATAAAAATTAGTTAACTAGTTGTTAGTTCTATGGATCAAACAAGACCAAAGTCATTTTGCTCTTTGGAAGGTCCTGATTAAGCTGTTAACGAAGTAGTAGGTTTTTTTTAGCAGAGTTAACGAAGTAGTAGGTAAGACTATGAGCTTAACCCAATCAAAAGATCCAAAACGGGTGCGACATAGGGCCAATGTCGGTTCTCTCTCAGAACAAATTATATATATTATTCAAAGCACCAGATCTCCCTATCTCGTAACCGTAAAAACACAATCCACTAACGTAATCCTGCATATGTAAAATCAAGCTACATCCACCAACTACCCCTCAACATTAAAAGTAAGAGAGAATTATATATTTAGCACCGAAACAAATCAGTCATTCTTATTTGACACTAGGAAATTTGAACTTCTTTATTTGGCGTTGAGTTGAAATTTTCTTCCGAAATAGTACTACCATCCATTTGGTGTATCCTTCAGTTAGGTGTTTGATACCTCGGACTAAACTTTAGTTCCTGTCACATCGGATATTTGACACTAATTTTGACTAATTACAAAACTAATTACATAGATAGAGACTAATTTGCGAGACGAATCTATTAAACATAATTAGACCATGATTTGACAATGTGGTGCTACAGTAACATGTGTTAATGATGTTTTAGTTAGGATTAATAGAATCGTCTCGCAAATTAGTCTCTAGCTATGCAATTAGTTTTATAATTAACTCATGTTTAATCCTCCTAATTAGCATCCGAACGTCTGATGTTTTAGGGACTAAACTTTAGTCCTTGGATCCCAACATTGATTGTATCAGCTTTCTTTCAGAAGGACCAAAATGCCCTTATGTATAGCACACGCCTCGTCTCATGCAGTCCTACTGACGTGGGCCAACACGCGGAGTCGCGGTCTCACGCACGCCTCCCCTTCTCCCCCGACGCTTCCTCTTCTTCTAAAAAAAACCTCTCTAGATCTATGGATGCTAGAGGAGACGAGGATGTGGCAGAGGAGGCGTTGCTCGGCGAAGGCCTCTGACATGGCGTGGTCTCGCCCGGAGATGGCCGATCGCGACGCGGGAGACGTGGCGGGGCGGCCTCGCCTGCTCACAACGCAGGGGTCGCAGTGGGGTGGCCTAGCCCGCCGGCGCTAACGGCCGCTCGTGGCACAGGGGGTGCAGCGAGGCGGCTTCGGACGGAAGGGGCAGCGAGACACGTGGAGGACACCTGGAGATGCCCTTGCCTGCCGGCACTAGTGCCTCCCCGCGATGCGTCGGTGCGGGCTCGTCCTCCAGCGTTCCGACAATGCCGCGACGCGTCAGGGCAGTGATAGTGATGAGGACATCCCAGTCAAACATGTAAACCATGACTCAAGTCAGGTAAACCATAAGCTCAGCCAAGAAACAATGGACATAAACCATGAAAGTGACTATGTAAACACTGGTCGAAGCCATAAACAAGCTGCACTAAGCCACACACCGACTACGCCAATGCAAGGACCAATTACGCGAAGTCGTGCAAAGAAACTACAACATGAGGTGAACTCTTTCCTTACCGAATATGAATTTATTAAAAATAAGAATTTTATACTACCTAAATGTTCTACATATGTTTTACTAAGGTTTACACAAGAAGGGGGTGCCGCTGGACCAAAGGAGATCAGTCACACCAAGGAGAAAATAGTCGGTACATGGAAGCTGAACCAGCACACAGACTAAAGTTCCAAGAACACCACGCACCAATTGATGAATATTCACCATTCAAGATGCATATGGACAGAAAGATAATCAAGTCTACTTTCACCTCCAACAAACGGCTTGCCTTCTCGACTTTCCATTAAGTAGTAATGTCCAATTTACTGAAGACTGCCAAGAAGGATGAAGGTCAGGCGAGGCTTCTCGGGAACCCCTTGTTTCCACCCTTTCACCTCCCTAATCATAGAAGAAACTGATGAGACATTCACACCTATTTAGGAGGGGTGTTCCTAGTCTAAATACATGCTGTATCTAAGCCAAAACCAGACTTTTTGCATTGAAGAAAAAACACCTTATGGTGTTCCAGCCAAGAGCCGATGAGTGACTTACCATAAATTTCTTGCGAGTTCTTCATAGGCTTGTGAGAGACCGATTCCTCAGTATACGCGAAGGTTCCTCAGGGACGCCCCCCCTAATTCGTGCTCTAGGATCTTGATCCTTTTGTGTGGGTTAGTTCCGGATCGTGGTTTTACGGTCGTTCGAAGATCGAGTCAAAGTCCTTCAAGGTTTCGGTGCCTCTCTCCCCATCACTTGGCTTCATCCAACGTTGGCCAGGTCTAAAGCTGCTGGTTTGTGTTCCTGAGTTCGTGGAGATCGAGTCGGGTCCAAGGATTCGGTGCCTCTCTTCCCGTCTCTTGGCCACACCCCAACCTTTGTTAGGTATAAAGCTATTTACCTTGGCTGATTTTTCAGCAAATTATTCCTTGTTCGTACCTACTGCCGTGAAGATTGAACCTTCCCTCGAGTTTGTCCCTATCGGCAGGCTCGTCGGCCGGCGCGCCGGCTAGCCAGCGTGGCTCGTCGCGCACAGGTCGTGGGGTGGCCTTGGACGAAGGTGGCAGCGAGATGCGCGGAGGACGCCCCTGAGATGGCCTTGCTCGTCGGCACTGGCGTCCGACCGTGGCGTGGGAGACGCGGTGGTGCGGCCTCACCCGCCGGTGCTCTGGCCAACCAGTGCAGCTCATCGCGCACAGGCCGCGGAGCGGCCTCGCCTGCCGGCACCTGAAACAACATGTCATTTTGGCACCATGGCCTCCTGCTAAAGAAAGGGCATTCATGTCATTTTGCCAGCCACTTACACCATTATTGGCCCAAATGAACGGCGGTGCTATTTAGGGAAGAAAATTTCAACTCGGTGCTGAATAAAGAAGTTCAAAATTTTTAGTGCCAAATATGAAGACTGAATTGTTTTAGTGTCAAATACATAATTCTCTCTAAAAATTATTCCCGCAGCAGTAAAAACACCTACCTCTAGTACTAAAACTTTATTTCATCACATGAATCCACTCTCAAATAAAATACGTTGGCAATTAAGGATTTGGTGGAGTTCACGTGTCAAAAGATGGGAGGACAGGTTCAATGAGAGTAGCACTTAAGCTAAGGAACTGTTGTTACGTCATTAATGTTAGAAGAGGGGTTTGATGATGGTTCAGGAGTTCATCATATGGCATCGTGTCACTCGCCCTACTCGCAACAGTATTTATTTTGATTTGAAGTAGTAATTATTTGAAATCGAGTAGTACTGCTTTTTTTTTAATTCTTGTATTACTACTTATTTGAGCCAAGTAGCAATGGTACAAACTTAACGAGTATATTTTGGATATGTTGTTATTCATCTAGTGGCTATTCTAATTGGCGCCAAAATACAATAAAAATCATCAACAAGTATCAGTCCATAAAAAATAATTGCTTCAATCCACTAAAAAAACATCTACACTGCTTCAAAATAACCAACAATTCATTGCTTCAATCCCCTAAAAATAATCTCATGGCTTCGATTCGCTGATTCCCATTACTGAACAGAGGGGTGGTGACATCATGATTGATCTGCCATGGAACCAAAGGCGAGGGCGGACTGGGGCACCGGTGTGCCATGTCGTCGTCCAGGCCATCATCCTAAGTGTCCATAAGCATCTTGCATCGCGGAGAGAAACCTAAGCCACTAAGCCCCTGGATGCTTAGAAATATCCATTTTGCTATGGAGCCATCGTCGACGCACATCACCGATGGAGCGGTATGTGCCCCCCTATGCACAGGAGAGACGATCCACCAACGACCACTAACACATTAGAAACAGTATGTTATATCTTTGATGCTTTCTCTGGTGCATGAGCATTGAAGAATTATAGTGCACTCTACAACTTAGGTTTTAGTCCATGTGCATTGTGTGATAACTCCAGCGCGGTTCTCCAGTGGACCACCAGAGTATTTTGGTGCGTGTTACCTAAAGTGCATGAAAAACACCCTCTATAGCCACGATCCGGTGCTACTCTCCGGTGAGGTGTTCCATATATCCATACCATTTGAAATATGGCTTTGAACAACTAAGTTAGTCATTGTTCCGAGCTCCGCTCACCGGACTTCCATTTTCAAATCTTTTGGAACAAGCTAGATGATCTCTTATTGGATGATCAACAATTATGGACCTTAGTTGCATTTTTTAAAATATTTTCAAAGTTTTTTCACAAGTCTTTCAAACACAACATGATACCAAGATGCAATGCAATATCAGACCTCACAAGTGGCACTTGATAACTGTAATTCAAACGAGTATTTTTTCTCTTAATAGTACGATCCCACTGAGATAGGTCTAGTTACTTCATGTCCATGATGACCAAGGGTCTTTCTGTATAATTTTTTTTCTAATTTTTTCGGACCAGTCTGTGAATCTGTGATCCTACTACTGTGACTTCCGGTAGGTAATAGGATATTTGTATACCCTGACTCAATTGTTTGTACCACAAGTTGTACTACCCCTATACATACATAGATAGATAGATAGATAGATAGATAGATAGATAGATAAGGCAATCACTTGATAGTGGGTGTCTCGCAATTCCCTCCAATTTTTTTAGATAATCGAAAGATACCCAACTTCATCCTCTGAGAGTCCATCGGGCCACCTTATTACAAAGAAACACGCCGTAAGGACTAGAATCAATTTACATAACAAAATTTGACTCATAACTCAATTCTTGAAATGAAAGGTCATCCAAATGATGCGAACAAATGCATAGCCACGTTCTCAAGCTTGCATCAACATCATTGGACTCAAGATCGAAGCAATGCGTTCCCCTGTAGATGACATGCAAAAGAGTTTTTAGTTGACATTTGTCAAATACAACTTCATTTCTTGTAAACCAAATAGGCCAACAGATCACGAACACTCCTATATCAATAAAACGGATCTAAAAGATTTGCCCTTAGTGGGACACCTATTATCAAAACAACTTTAGACATTTAGGGGCGGACTAAGACTTAACACCACCATATATATGAACCACTCTCCACTGAGACTTAATATAAGTGCACTCAAAGAAGAGGCGCTGAATGGTTCTGGCTTATTGCAAAAGCAGCAAGTCGTGTCACCGTTCCAATTTCTTTCTGATAAATTATCTTTTATGAGAATGACCTACTTTTTAAAGAATCATATAATTTATATCTTCAGACGCGATGGGATCCAAACAAGCCTTATAATGCTATAAATCTCAGCAACAGCAACCTACATTACCGGAGATAAACAATCGATGAAGAATTCCCCAATTGCATCTTACAGGTTATATCCAACCACTTCATAACAAAAATGTTCTAGATACCGCGATCAACTGATTAAAAAAATTACCACATGCATTATGTCATTTCAGTCAACTGCATGGTTCTAGCCAGCATCTCCTGGTACCTCCGGTATGACTCCTGCTTCTCCAGCATGAACCTCTCATGACACCTCGCGATGAACCTCTCTGCAAGGCTATCAATCTCATGGTAACCCCCACCATCTTCCTCGCCGTCCTCAGCGTCTTCCGTTATTCCATACTCTTCGTCAGGCCTCTCGAGATACCCGGCGATTGGTGACAGCTGCAGCTCAAAAGGGATCTCCGTGTTCCAGGACGGATCATAGTAGGAATAGTGTAACAACCCGGGTTCAAGCGGCTCCAGGACGGCCGTCGTCTTGGACGACGACGATGACCGTGACGGCGGGAGCAGGTTGAGGTGCATTTCAGCACAGCCGCAAATGCAGCAGGGTGGATCCTTGTTGTTCGTCTCCCCCCTCTGCTTCCTCTTGATCTTCCTCCTCGTCTCGACGCCTGCAGCTAAAGTTGAGCAACGGGCCGGCCCGGCACGGCCCGGCCCGGGCCCGGGCTAGGCACGGCCCGTAAGGGCACGGGCCTGATTGGCACGGCGTGCCGCCGGGCCGTGCCCCAATGGGACACCGTGTTTGCTTGCAGGCCCAGGCACGGTCCGTGGGCCGATTTACAGGCCGTGCCAGCCCGTTCAGCACGGGGCCCATTAAGACATCAGGCCAGCCCGTGGCCCGCTGTTTAAAAAACACCTTTTTCAAATTCATTTCAACAGATCTACAGTTCAGGACATGTATCAAATTCATTTTCACAATTGACAAGTTCACAAATCACAAAAACATTTCAGAATTCACATTTCATACTTGATATCATAGCTATAGCACCACTCCCCGACAGACGGTGACAAACAAGTTGCACGGTGGTGAAGACCTTGCCGGTCAGAGAGAGAGAGGGAGGGAGAAGGAAGAAGACAGTACGAGAGCTCAGGATACGGCCGGAGACTAGGAAGATGACGAGAAAGGAGAGCAAGATCCGGCGGTGGAGACGGCTCAGAAGGGAGAGCTCCAAGATCTCCAAGATCCGGCGGTGGAGACCTTGTCGGAGTGCAGGACGAGCGGCGAGCGGTGGATCTTGGAGTCCTTGCCGGCGTCGAGCGGCGAGCGGTGGGCGGCGGCGCAAGGCGGGACGAGCAGGCGAGGTGGGGTGGGATCTAGGGTTTCGCGGTGGGGAACGGTTGCGGCGGCCGGGGGAGGGAAATGAGGCGCGGCCGCGCGGGGGGACGGCCGGCTGGCTTATATAGCCCCCCGGCTTACCGGGCCCTACCGGGCCAACCCTAGAAAAACGGGCCGGGCCGTGCCGCACGGCGTGCCTTGTTGACAGCCCAAGCACGGCCTGCAGCGGGCACCGGGCCGGCACGAGGCACGGTCGCGTACGGGCCGGGCCGTTTTCGGACCGGGCCATGCAACCGTGCTTCGGACCGGGCCGAAAGCACGCGGGCTGCATGCTAATCTTTACCTGCAGCCTGCTTCTTGCTTAGAAGGTCCAGGAGCATCGCCCTCGCGCCATCCAGCGCCATGGCGACGCGGCCGGCGTGCTTGGAGACGAAGGCATGTACGATGCGTCTGATCCTGAGGATCTTGAGGAGGGCCTTGTTTGGTGGCTCGTGCTGAGCTCTGCCTCTGAGCCGGAGATCGTTCGAGGGGGAAGGGGTGTGAAGTAGGTGGTGATCCGCCATGAGAGTCTAGTGCTGCTTGCACAAGTTGGTGGCTCGCGCTACTGGCCTGGTCGTTCATATATGTGATATGACTTGGGTGGCCTGGGTCCGATGCATGCAATGCATGCTAGTGTGACTGTGTGACAGTGTGAGTGTTATTTTGGTTCGGAGATTTTTTTTAAAAAAACTTCCCCCCTTGATCTTCTTATTCATTAACATCCGGTTCAGCGTAATCGCGAACCACCAGATCGATTAAAAAACTAGGGAGGGGATCAAGCCATAGGAATGGTTGATCCGGGTCCCAACCAAGACTAAGCCGAGCAAGCTCATGAGCGCACCTATTACAAGATCTAGGAACATGAACAAATTGCACTGAACTAAAACACAAATTAATCAAGTCCTGCGCTTCTCTATAGATTACACAGAGGCGGGGCACAAGTCCAACGCATCCGACTGGAGGGCGTTCACTGTATTCAAAGAGTCCGTCTCCAAAATAATCCTAGAGATGCCCTGGTTCGACGCCGCTTGCAGAGCTGCTACGCACGCTTGGGCTTGGCACAATCAGCATCATGGACAGCCGATATGCGAACACAAGGTTGACAAGTACTCTTGTGTGTTCGTTTTGTGATGAGTAATTATTAATGTGATCCACGAAGTGGGTTGAATGGTAACTAACCTTACCATGGCGAAAGCTATGTGTGCGACTTGTCTTTTAGCTTGTGTTGTGCAAGTGTGGAGCTCGGATGCGGTGGTCGACGGCGAGGTGAAGGTCAAGGAGGACGTGCCGTGCCGACAGACCGGGAGCGGTGAAGGACGAACGTGAGGCTTCGACCGAGGGACCCAGAGGCCGGGTGACTAGCCGCGGTGGCTGACACTTGGGACATCGACAAGTGCAAGAAGACATAGAGTGACGGTGTTGACCGGGTCAAGACGGCGGACGCGTGAGTCGAGCGAGGCTCAGGAGGACTTGGCGGGCCAGACGGTCGAGGACGGCGGTGACATGCGTCGGATGGCGGGGGACGCGTATGGAGTACGCTACTCATGGACGGTTTGATGGTTTGGGCCTCAAAACCATCGGATGGACGGTTTACGGGTTTGGGCCTCAAAACCCGGGCGGAGGTTCCGAGGAGGGACGGACGACACGTGGCGGCATCGGGGAGTTCGCGTCGAGGCGAAGCTACCGATGAGAAGGCGCGGTGGCCATCGGATCAAGATTACACCGGGTTGGACAACAACGCCCTTGGGCTTAGCGGTTCAACTCATTTGTATCCAGGGGCAAAACTGGGAATGTGTAATAGCCCTGTTAAATAGGATAAGGGAACCCCCATCTCCCTTACCTCCTCCAGTTTTCATTTTCTCCTTTAGGGTTTCTTCCTCTAGTTTGCTTCCATGTATGAGAGAGGTCCACAACTTAAATTGTGACTTGATTTTGAAGGAATCGGTGGCCGTAACCACCGTATGCCCTCCGGGATTCATGATTTAGTTGTGTTCTTGATATGATTTTGGTGTTCTTCACGAGCTCTTTTTGTCCCCTCTTGTTTCCCCTCTCGTTTCTTCGTTTTGGGATGGTTTTGGTTCGTTCTTGTTGCCTTGGATCGATCAATGACATGAGTAGAAGCTTTCCACCGAAAGAAATCCACTAATTCCTCACGAGATCGCAGATCCGAGCAATTTAAGTTCTTGACCTATTTTTTTGGGGATTCTTCAATTCCTTCGATTCACGGAGTTAGAGTTTGTTTCGGGCCATGATCCTTTAGAGGTTTCCTTTCTACTCGCTTGTGAACCCTTGTGCAAAGTTTCAAGTCATTTGGAGTTGATTTGATCAAGTTATGACTTGATTTGATTTTTCCCGAGAAACTGCTCGTTCATACCGGACGCGTCCGATATGATCTAGGACGTATCCGATATTTATCACTTTGGAGTTTTGAGCTCAAATTTGGTGGAGACCTTCCCTTGGTGTCTAAAGAGCTATGGTTAAAATTTCATGATTTTTGGACACCATTTGACGGGGTTTTGGATTTTTCTCTTTTGGTCAGCTTGCTGCTGAAAATACCGGATGTGTCCGAGATCATATCGGACGTGTCCGAAAATACCGGACGTGTCCGATATAATACCGGACGTGTCCGATATTTGCAGGAGCAGTGCTATTTTTCTTTTGGGAGTTTGCTCGTTTGGACTTCGATCTGTGTTCCGTTTGCTCTGTGGTGACCCGCTGTGTTCTGAAGGAGCATCCACCCTTTTCTAGGGTCGTGGTCATCAAGTCTTTCGTGTATGCTTTTTGGGAATTGATGTTGGGACAGTGGTCGAAGATTTCGAAAGAAATTTGAGGCTCCCATTCACCCCCCCCCCTCTGGTCGCCGTTTCCGGTCCTTCAATTGGTATCAGAGCCGGTTAAGGATCATTCCACCTTAATCGGTCCGTGATCCACGAAGGCGACATGGAGCGTGGTTCCGGCAAACCACCACACTTTGATGGATCCAACTATCCTTATTGGAAGATCTGCATGTCTGCGCATCTCCAGGGGATTGATTGGTTCGTCTAGGAAATTTGCGAGGATGCTGCGTATGTTGTGCTCCCTGTTGCGGCCCGTACCACCTAGGATCACAAGGATCGGCACAACGCAAATAGCAAAGCTCGCAGTGTGCTTTTCTCGAGTCTTTCGCTTTCTGAGTTCGAGCGTGTCTCCAATTGTACTACAGCTCGAGAGATCTGGGTGAGGCTTCAGAGCTATCACAAGGGGACCGCACAGGTCAAGACCAGACTCTACGAGACGTATAAGCGCGAGTACAAGAACTTCTCTCAGCTTGATGGCGAGTCCATCGATGCCATGTTTTCCCGCTTTCAGACTATCGTCAACAAAATGAAAGCGAACAAGGCCAACTTACCTTATAGTGATCATGAGAGGGCGCTCAAGCTTCTCTATGCCCTTGATCGAAAGGTATGGGATGTGAAGGTGTCGGCGATCATCGAGTCGGCCAACTACGACACCCTCACCGTCGACGAGCTTTTCAGCAAGCTCAAGTCCACAGAGATCGACTACCAAACCCAAGCCAAGCTCAAGAATCCTTCTGCACCAACCCTGGCTTTGGTCTCAGGTAGTGGTTCAAGTTCATTGACTAACCCTTCACAAGCTTCTTTCTCTTTGTCGTGCTTGATGTCAGTCACAGAGGAGCAGCTGGAGTCTCTTGGGGATGATGAGTTGGCACTCGTCATCAGTCGGTTCTCTCGGTTTCACAACAACCGTTTGAACCGCCGACGTAGTGGTGGCCCGAAGGAGGGATGCTATGGATGTAGAGATCCAGACCACTTTGTCGCGCATTGCCCCAAGAAGAAGCCCTTCACCAACAAGTACAACTCCGGCAAGCGCAAGGATAAGCGCGACTACACCTCCGGCAAGCACAAGGCCAAGGGCGGCTTCGACAAGGAGGCGATCAAGAAGGCGTACCGCAGGAAGGCCAAAGCTCAAGAACGCGCCTTCCTCGCCTCCCTCAGCGACCTCGACGACGACTCCGACGATGATCACTCTTCTTCTCCCTCGACCGATGATGAGTCCGAGAAGAAGCGCGAGGACAAGCTCAATGGTCTCTGCTTTGTTGCCGGTGCAAATCGTGGTGGGTTTTGCACTATGGCGGTTGACGGTGGAGCAAAGCTCAAAAAGGACGTCGACGTCGACGACGACGAAAATGTGGTACCGCCCATACTTGACTCACTTATGCTTGAGCTTGATACTATGAATGATATATTGATGAGTCAAGATAAGTTGCTTAAGCGTGCTGCCCACGAGAGAAAAGAGTTTAAGGACCAGCTAGAGGTTGCTTTGAAGGAGTTGGAGCTTGCCAAGAGTGGTGTAGTGGTGTCAGAGGAGGAGGAGTGCGATGAGTGCGCTATACACATGTCTAACCTCTCTGACTTGCAATCCAAGTATGCTGTTTTGCTTGATGAATGTGATGAGCTGAAGTCTCGTTCTGGGTTGCTCAGTGCATGCAAGTCCTGCTCAGGCTTGCAATCTGAGTTGGCAGAGAAGGTTGCCAAACTTGCTTAGTTTGAGAAGGCCAACTCAGATAGCACCACCACTACATGTGTTCGATGTGAAGCTTTGGTGTTGGAGCTTGAGTCCTGCAGGCATGACAAGATGGGAACCGTGGAAGAAAACACACAACTTCGGTCCATCTTGAGCTAGGTGTCGTGCAGTGAGCCTCAGTTGGGCATGATGGTGAGCCAGTTCAGGCGGGGAACTAACTCATCAGGAGTAGGCTTTGCTATAGGTGGGAAGGGTGAGCATGTCTATGGCAAGGTTGGTGAACATAGTGGTTTGAACCCAAGTGAGAAACCCACCAACACTCCCAAATTGATCAAGATCCCTCCACCAGAGTCTACCAAGCCTATGATCAAAGATGGTGTGTTTGAAGAACCACCAAAAGCTCCACCATCTAAGCAAGTTTGGGTTCCCAAACTGAACCACTTTCGGAACTTACTCGATACTCTACCCAACATCTCTAGTGCACCCCTTCCTAAAGCCAAAAAGCCTCAAAGAGTGAACCACATCCACAAGAGAGTGAGTCAACCACCATCCAAGAGAGAGGTGAGGTACCACTGTGACTATTGCCATAGAGATGGTCATCTGGCTGAGTTTTGCTTTAGGAGGAAGAGAGATGAGCGGCGCGAGTACGAGTTAAACAACCGGAACATGTATCGTCCTCCCCATGGCGTACATGTACCGCCTGTTCAGAGGCACAATGTTAGGCCTAGAGGTGCAATGCCTCAAGGTGCTAGGCCTCAGGTGGCGAGACCACATGGTGGTCATGCCCGGCGTGGCCCAAGTCATGATCTATATGACTATGGACCTCGCGACGGTGGCTTTCAGTCCCACACTCCTAGCGGACCACGTTTTCCCCCACGTGGTGATCGCTTCTCTCCAATGGGACATGGCATGTATGGTGTTTTTCCTAACACTTTTCCAGGGCAAATGACTCAACACTGGTATTCTCCTCATTTCACTAACCCTAGTGTTGTGTCATTTGCTCACCCCCTGTCTTTCTATTGATGCAGAGCGGAGGCCTGGAGAACACGTGGCTTGTTGATTCTGGCTGTTCGCGCCACATGACCGGAAGTTCCAAATGGTTCTCCAGCCTCGACCCCATGCAATACAAGGAGTACATCACATTTGGGGACAATAGCAAAGGTAAGGTGCTGTCTCGTGGGACCATTCGGGTCAATGAGTCTTTTATCTTGAAGGACGTTGCTTTGGTTTCAGGCCTGCATTTCAATTTGCTCTTTGTTTCGCAACTCCTTCAAGATGGGTTTGAGGTGCGCTTTAAGACTGGACTTTCTTGTGTGCTCGATTCTCAGGGACATCTAGTTTGTCAGATCATTCCTTTTGGCCGAGTTTTCAGAGCTGATTTCTCTCAGTCTTTCGGTTCTTCTCGCTGTTTGGTTGCCGGGTCTTCTTCTGATTTATGGAAGTGGCATAGGAGACTTGGTCACTTGAGCTTCGATCTCCTAGTGAGGTTGAGTTCTCTTGACATGATCCGAGGATTGCCCAAACTTAAGTTTGAGAAGGATCTGGTATGCCATCCCTGTCGCCACGGGAAGATGGTGGCTGCTTCCCATCCTCCAGTGACTCAGGTCATGACCACGAGACCCGGTGAGCTACTCCATATGGACACTGTTGGTCCAGCTCGGGTTCGGTCAAAGGGAGGGAAGTGGTACGTTCTTGTGATTATGGATGATTTTTCTCGCTATACTTGGGTGTTTTTCATGGAGGGCAAGGACGAAGCGTTTTCTCATGCTCATGACCTGATCTTGAGGTTGCAAACTAAGTTACCAAAGAATGTCATACGAGCTATCTGCAGTGACAATGGCACTGAGTTCAAAAACTCTCAATTTGACACCTTCTGTGCTTCCTTGGGTCTTGAACATCAGTTTTCTTCACCCTATGTCCCTCAGCAGAATGGTGTTGTTGAGCGCAAAAATTGGACTTTGGTTGAAATGGCCAGGACGATGCTCGATGAGCATAGGACTCCTAGGCGTTATTGGGCCGAAGCCATCAACACCGCCTGCCATGTTTCAAACCGCATTCTTCTTCGTGCTTTCTTAAAGAAGACATCCTACGAGTTGCGGTTTGGGCGTCCACCCAAGGTGAGTCATTTTCGAGTCTTCGGTTGCAGGTGCTTCATTCTTAAGCAAGGTAATCTTGACAAGTTTGAATCTAGATCTTCGGATGGTATATTTCTCGGTTACGCTTCTCATTCACATGCGTACCATGTGCTTAATCTTGAGACTAACCATGTCGTGGAGACTTGTGAAGTCACCTTCGACGAAACCATGCCCTCTTCTATTTCTATCTTTGAACGTGCAGGTGATGAAGAGATGGGTGACAGCATTTTTGTTGAGGATGACGATGACGTCGATTGGGATGATCCCAAGCCATCTCAACCGGCTGCCACGATCGAGCCAGCTTCGACCACTTCGGCTCACGGCCCCGAGCCCTCCACCTCTACTTCATGGGGTCCGTGTGAGCCACTTCCTCAATCGACTGAGGAGGCCCCAGCTGTGGATGAGGGGGAGGCGACTTCGTCTTTGGGTGCACCTCGACATATCCAGCGACGCCATCCTCCTCAGACCATGATCGGCGACATCGACGAAAGGGTAACGCGTTCCAAGTCTTATCATATTTCCCATTTCGCTCATTCTGCTTTCGTAGCTTCTTTTGAGCCTCGAGATATTGGACACGCACTATCTAATGCTGATTGGGTTAATGCTATACACGAGGAGTTAGAGAACTTTGAGCGGAACCAAGTGTGGTTTTTAGTTCCACCTCCACCAGAGTGCCACCCCATAGGTACAAAGTGGGTTTACAAGAACAAGCAGAGTGAGGATGGGGTGGTGGTGAGAAACAAGGTGAGATTAGTGGCTCAGGGTTTTTGCCAAAAAGAGGGAATAGACTATGAAGAAACCTTTGCTCCTGTTGCCCGTCTAGAAGCCATTAGGATTCTTTTAGCTTTTGCAGCTTCGAAAGGGTTCAAGCTGTATCAGATGGATGTAAAGAGTGCCTTCTTGAATGGGTACATAGAGGAAGAGGTTTATGTGAGGCAACCCCCTGGCTTTGAAAATCCAAAGTACCCCAACCATGTTTTTAAACTCCACAAAGCCTTGTATCGTTTGAAACAAGCCCCGAGAGCATGTATGAGCGTTTAAAAGCTTTCTTGCTTGATAAGGGTTTTAGGATGGGTTCCGTAGATAAGACTTTGTTCCTCCTTAAGCAAGGCACTGACATCCTTTTGGTTTAGATATACGTGGATGATATAATCTTTGGTGGCTCTTCTCATGCTCTTGTTGCCAAGTTTTCAGATACTATGAGCAGGGAATTCGAGATGAGCATGATGGGCGAATTGACTTTCTTCCTTGGGCTGCAAATCAAGCAAACTCGTGAGGGGACGTTCGTGCACCAAGGCAAGTACACCAAGGACGTGCTCAAGAAATTTGATATGGGTGAGGCCAAGCCTCTTTTGACACCCATGTCAACCACGACGGCCCTGGATGAGGACAAGGAGAGAGAAGCCGTGGACCAGAAGGAATACCGAAGCATGATCGGATCCCTGCTGTACCTAACGACGACGAGATCGGACATCCAGTTCGTAGTCTGCTTGTGCGCGCGCTTTCAGTCTTCGCCACGCACGTCTCATCGTCAAGCCATCAAGCGGATCCTCAGGTACCTTCGTTTCACACCCGAGTTTGGTCTTTGGTTTTCAGCCTCCTCCTCTCTTTCTCTTTGTGGGTATTCTAATGCGGATTATGCTGGTTGTCATGTTGAGAGGAAGTCCACTTCGGGGACTTGTCAGTTTCTTGGATCTTCTCTTGTGTCTTGGTCTTCTCGCAAGCAGTCTAGCGTCGCCCAATCCATCACAGAAGCTGAGTATGTTGCTGCTGCTGCTTGTTGTTCCCAGTTGCTTTGGATGATTGCTACTCTGAGAGACTTTGGGTTAGAGTTTAGGCGAGTGCCTTTGTTTTGTGACAGCACCAGTGCCATAAGTGTAGCCAAAAACCCAGTCCTTCACTCAAAGACAAAGCACATAGAAGTTCGCTTTCACTTCTTGCGTGACCACTATGAGAAAGGTGATATCGATCTGCACCACATTGATACCCAAAACCAGCTCGCAGATATCTTCACCAAACCACTTGACCAAGCCCAGTTTGCTCGCTTGCGAGGCGAGCTTGGAGTTTGTTTCCCTTTTTAGAGGAGGGGAACTTTGGTTGTTGTATTCTAGTTTTGCTTTTCTTTGTAGTTTAGCCTTTGTTTTTGTTTTTATATCATTCTTGCATATCATATCATCATGTATCATATTGCATCCTGAGCTTCATCCTTATAGTAGCTAGATTGACACTATGCTCTTGTTGGGGATGTTATGGATATACAACGATGTGCTTTTGGCTTAGGCTCCTTTTGATCAATTGATACATGTTATGAGCTAAGCTTGTTTTCCAAACTATGAACTTGATTAAAACTTGTTGAAACATGAAATATGTTCACCACTACTTGTGGCACTAGCATGTGTAGAATGTGTCGAGATCTTTTTCTTGCTTCATATATATGCTTAGTTGCTACGGCTCATACCTTGAGTTACACACTTGCTTGAGAAACTTGAATTTGTGCTAAAACTTGAAAATCAAACTAAGTGATTTGAAAAGATCGGGATGGGTCTGTACTATCCTATGTCAGAGTATCGAGACAGCTCCAAATTGCACTCATTGGTGAACTTGAGCTCTGTAATGGATACCGAGATCATTGTCTTAAGCTTCTAATTGCCTTTGGCATAGGCTTGACATGGTCGCTAAGTCAGGTTTTGATGGCACAGATAACCTCCCGCACACACTTGTCTGACAAACTTTGGTAATAAGCTGCATAACTCTGATAAATTTCAATTGGTGTCTAAAATTTGATCAAACCACCAGTTTGTCTCATGACATGATGTGTGAACTTTGTTTGGGGTAGTTCACTTTGCATACATGTGTAGCACAAGGTCGATCTCCTGTCTATTTTTGCTATGTGCTCCTTTGGTGGTGAACCCTCTTTTCAAATTGCTCAAACTTGATCAAACTTGCTTAAATGCCATATTTCGTCTCATTTGGTCACCTTGAGCATTTGCTAGCACTTGTATGTGTTGCTATATATACATGACAACATCCACTAGAGCATTCTTTCAATCTACTTGCTATAATCTTGAAGCTTCTGCATTCGCGCATTTCTACATTCCTAGCTTGTTTTGAGGGGGAGTTGCAATTCTTGGGCTCTAGCTTGATAAGTGCATATGTCAACAAGGGGGAGAAGTTTCCACACTCACAATGTCACCTAAAGTTGAGCGATATGCATTCATTTGAGAGAGATTGCACTTGTTCAGGGGGAGTTGCATTTGAGGTGTTTTGCTAGATGTGTTGAGCCTTTGCCTCTTCTGGAGGGTCTAGCAGTTTTGCATTTGAGGTGTTTTGCTAGATGTGTTGAGCCTTTGCCTCTTCTGGAGGGTCTAGCAGTTTTTTGGCTTTTCGAGCTTTGCTAGTGGCGTTGAGCCCGTTGTCTCTTCTTGAGGGCTAGTTTTGTTTTACTTGGTTGCGTCGAGCTGTTGCCCATGTCTTTGGGGACCAAGTTTTGCTCACTTTCAAATGACCCAGTTCTTGGCTTTTCTTTGGCTTTTGGTCATTTGGGTGAGTTCTTTCTTTTCTCTTCTTTTTCTTTTTCTTTTGCTCAAGCTGTTCGTGTATTGGTGTTGACAATGCACTCATCAAGGGGGAGATTGCGAACACAAGGTTGACAAGTACCCTTGTGTGTTCGTTTTGTGATGAGTGATTGTCAATGTGATCCACGAAGTGGGTTGAGTGGTGACTAACCTTACCATGGCGAAAGCTATGTGTGCGACATGTCTTTTGGCTTGTGTTGTGCAGGTGTGGAGCTCGGATGCGGTGGTCGACGGCGAGGTGAAGGTCAAGGAGGACGTGCCGTGCCGACAGACCGAGAGCGGTGAAGGACGGACGTGAGGCTTGGACCGAGGGACCCAGAGGCCGGGTGACTAGCCGCGGTGGCTGACACTTGGGACATCGACAAGTGCAAGAAGACATAGAGTGACGGTGTTGACCGGGTCAAGACGGCGGACGCGTGAGTCGAGCGAGGCTCAGGAGGACTTGGCGGGCCGACCGGTCGAGGACGGCGGTGACATGCGTCGGATGGCGGGGGACGCGTATGGAGTGCGCTACTCGCGGACGGTTTGATGGTTTGGACCTCAAAACCATCGGATGGACGGTTTACGGGTTTGGGCCTCAAAACCCGGGCGGAGGTTCCGAGGAGGGACGGATGGCACGTGGCGGCATCGGGGAGTTCGCGTCGAGGCGAAGCTACCGATGAGAAGGCGCGGTGGCCGTTGGATCAAGATTACACCGGGTTGGACAACAACGCCCTTGGGCTTAGCGGTTCAACTCATTTGTCTCCAGGGGCAAAACTGGGAATGTGTAATAGCCCTGTTAAATAGATGAGGGAGCCCCCATCTCCCTTACCTCCTCCAGTTTTCATTTTCTCCTTTAGGGTTTCTTCCTCTAGTTTGCTTCCATGTATGAGAGAGGTCCATAACTCAAATTGTGACTTGATTTTTAAGGAATCGGTGGCCGTAACCACCGTATGCCCTCCGGGATTCATGATTTAGTTATGTTCTTGATAGGATTTTGGTGTTCTTCACGAGCTCCTTTTGTCCCCTCTTTTTTCCCCTCTCGTTTCTTCGTTTTGGGATGGTTTTGATTCGTTCTTGTTGCCTTGGATCGATCAATGACATGAGTAGAAGCTTTCCACCGAAGGAAATCCACTAATTCCTCACGAGATCGCAGATCCGAGTAATTTAAGTTCTTGACCTATTTTTTGGGGATTCTTCAATTCCTTCGATTCACGGAGTTAGAGTTTGTTTCGGGCCATGATCCTTTAGAGGTTGCCTTTCTACTCGCTTGTGAACCCTTGTGCAAAGTTTTAAGTCATTTGGAGTTGATTTGATCAAGTTCTGGCTTGATTTGATTTTTCCCGAGAAGCTGCTCGTTCATACCGGACGCGTCCGATATGATCTAGGACGTGTCCGATATTTCTCACTTTAGAGTTTTGAGCTCAAATTTGGTGGAAACCTTCCCTTGGTGTCTAAAGAGCTATGGTTAAAATTTCATGATTTTTGGACACCATTTGACGGGGTTTTGGATTTTTCTCTTTTGGTCAGCTTGCTGCTGAAAATACCGGACGTGTCTGAGATCATACCGGACGTGTCCGAAAATACCGGACGTGTCCGATATAATACCGGACGTGTCCGATATTTGCAGGAGCAGTGCTGTTTTTCTTTTGGGAGTTTACTCGTTTGGGCTTCGATCTGTGTTCCGTTTGCTCTGTGGTGACCCGCTGTGTTCTGAGGGAGCATCCACTCTTTTCTAGGGTCGTGGTTATCAAGTCTTTCGTGTATGCTTTTTGGGAATTGATGTTGGGACAGTGGTCGAAGATTTCGAAAGAAATTTGAGGCTCCCATTCACCCCCCTCTGGTCGCCGTTTCCGGTCCTTCACGATAGAGATTCAGTTCCAACACTGAATGGCCTTCCATCATGGTCTCTAATTATGAAGCCCCAGCCGCCCTTTTTTGAATCAGGGAAAAAAGAACCATCACAGTTCACCTTGAGCACATCAGGTGGTGGCCGAGCCCACTTTTGTGGCTTTTGGTGGGCAGTCTTCATCTCCTTCCTAGCCGGCTTGGACTCGACCACTAGCATCGTTGCCCGATGAATGATCTGGCACGTTTTCCGCATTCCTTCCCCTGCATTCGCTTTGTTTCTGGCTTCCCACCAGGCATACAGCAGCATAATAACCTTGAGGCAAATCTCCTCGTTCAGAGCTAGAATAGAAGTCACCACCTCATATGCTGAGCGCTTCTGGAGCAGCATGGAGCGTATATCTTCGAGCAAGGCTGCTCTCCAGCATTGAACAACATGCTTGCACCTGAGGAAGCAGTGTCAAAAGAACACAACGGAAGTTCGTGGGACATATTTGGTTTTTGAAGTTGTGTGAGCGTATTCTGATTTTGTTGCGTCAATAAAGTTGAGTGCGTAATTTGGTTCTCTTTGATTTTTCCTGTATATTTCTAAATTTGGATCCAGAGTGAAAATAGTGAACTTGCTAGATTGGATGCTATCTCAAATTATCGATATATGGTGTTCCAACGAGAGAGCTATGCTGTTGTCCATGCTCTCCAGGTGCTCAACTGCCACGCTCACAAGTTTTTGGTGGATGATATACACTTGACTATTTTTCTCATTTGAATCTTGACTAGTACCATTTTGTGAAAAATTTCTTTTATTTTTGTAGTAAGGAGGCAACCCTAATTAATTATTTATTATTAAAGATCTCTATATGCAGCATAGTAAAATTACTTTTTTAATCAAAAAGATATATGTATTCTCCTTCTGAACCACGCTTCTCTCTCTGCCACTCAGCAATTGTTTTCGCTTCCTGCTTTGCCATGCAATACTAAAGGGGGTTCAGTTCTTTAGTTTGAATGAAGCATCAGGGAGGTTGCTCAGTACGATTTTACGCTCAAAAAGAAAAAAGAAGATCACAGTGTTGTCTCAATCTTGACTACAAAAAGTTAAACATGTGTGTTAATGAAGCCAAGTGTTCTGTTCATGTAACAACTCTCACTGTCTTGATGCAAAAGCTCGGACTTTAATTGCAACCATATATAGGATCTTTGTTTGATTTTTTTTTTTGAAAATTTAAACATCATTGCATCACAAACATGTAATAGAGAGATGGGATCATGTTACCACAATCTATGGGCTTGTTCGGCTGGCTTGTTCCAGCACTCACGAAATCACTATTCACACCCTGCCAGAACAGTATTTTTCTCTCACAACAATCAGCCGAAACAGTAATTTTCAGTCCTGCCGAACAGGCCATATGTTTTCTAGTATATGATTGATATTACAAGTTGGATAATGAGAAAGTGCCAGACAAGAGAAAATGCATGAATTTCAGATGCTTGCTCGTCTTGGCTTTTTAGCAAACATATCTACATTACAATATCTCTATGGATCTTGATTAACGAGTAGCTTCTTGATTGATTGATGTCTTGCACTTCAGCAATGATAGGACGTAATGACCAACAACGCCCAAGATGAGTGTGGAAATCCAGCAGCACCACAGAGGCCAGCACCTAGCCTGGTTGTCAGTGAATTAAGTTGCATCCTGCAGATCAAGAGTTACAGCTAACTTGACGCCAAAAAGGAGGGTGTGAGCTTTAGCCTTCAAGGGTTGTAAGACCTGAGAAATCACTTCTTGGAAAAAGAAATGTGGAAAATACTTCTAGCAGCCTCTAAGGCTTTGATATTAGGATACTTTCTTGTATTTTTTTAGATAAGGTATATTTTCTTGTATATCGGTTATAAGACAACCAATATGCATTGCATATTAAGACCCCCTTTCAAATGTGGGATTGAAAAAATACAGGAAAAGAAAAAATACATGAATGCGATAGGAATAATATGCGAAACAAAGAAATAAAAAACACAATAATTTTGTAGAAATAGGTGTTTTGATGAATTGTAGAAAAAACACAGGAAGCCAAAAACATGTGGTATAAGTGGGTGATTTTTCTATAGTTTTCCTATGAAATCAAACCCAGAGGAAAGTTCCCTACGTTTTTCCGACATATGATTGCTATGAACTGAAGGATGCTGTAGCGACTCACTACTATAGATTGAGATACCACTGTCGCCACTTTCATTGTCGTATCGATAGAAGTGATGGTGTGATACTTCCACTGCCGGTTGGACTGATAGCAAGGCCTCCTAAGGAAGGAAACTGGCAGTTGAGACTTGTACCACCGATGGGTTAACGATAGATGCGGCAGTGATATTGGGGTTGCATTTTCTTCGTCGCATGAAAAGCCAGGCCGATTGGGATACGCCTTTTGGCCGCCGGGCCTAAACAAGCGTTTGGTTAACTAGCGGTAAATTCAGCGTGAGTGTTGAATATCTGAACTTCCAAGGCCGTCAAATCACCATTACGTCCACCGCCTGAAGCCGAAGAGCCGTACCCACTGGTCTACATATTCTTCCAGCCCGATGCCCGCTAAAACCACCCCTCTTCTTCATCCATATCTTCAAACAAAATGTCAGACAGTCCCATCAAGTTTTCAAGAAGCGAGTTGTCCAGCAAGGACGACTTGCCAGCCCACCAGTCCTCCGAGTAGGACGTCTCCTCCGACGACTGGAGGTCTTCTGATTATAGTCTTCCATGGAGCTCCGAGAAGGAGGACCCGAAGGAGGAGGGGGACGAGGACAAGGAGGAGGAGGAGGCCGACGTAGACGCCAACGATGACAATAACGACGACTCCGACTTCGACTTGCCTCCTCCCACAAGTGAGCGAGGCGAGCATGATCCTCTCTGCGAGAGGATCATATTTAGATTAAGTACTTTATAGTTAGTATAAGTAGTTTTAATAGTTTAGGTTAGTTATTATGTTTTCGGACAAGTACAATCATATACTCGTCCAAATTGTACCTTTCTGTTAGAATGAATCAATGAAAAAAGTTCTATTCGCATAGATTTGATCTCGAATGCCAGCGCACGGATTTGATCTCTTGACTTTTATTAGATCCTGATATAGATAATGCTACGTGACGGTTACAATCATATACTGTTGTTCTTGCTACCTGTCGATGGGAGCCACGACCCCGGAGCTTGGGATCATGGCCACCAACTCAAACAAGACTAACCAGGCGATCGACGACCTAGGGGTGGCTACCAACTCCGATACGACACCCCCAGGAGAACAGGATGGTATGAACCCGCTAGGGTGAATCCCGATCTTTCGATGAGATAAGGTGGATAACTCGATTTGGGGATGGAGATGACGTTCACGGCCCGATTACAACCATCCAAGGATGTTGCGCCTTAACAACCGATACACCACCTCCAATGGCTGTCGCGATCTTGTGGAGCACGATCAACCAAACCACTAGGGTAATTCCTGCAAGCAATCGAGGAACAAGCAAGAACAAGTAGAACAAGCAACTCAATTGCAAATATGGAGGTGAAAAACCAATCTGACCCACAAAGTTGAGGTTCTGAATCAAGTAAAACGGATGGTCTAGTCAACACACGCGTCTACAAGGAAGTAGCAATGGCTAAACTTTCAACAAAACAAAACCCAATCTATTTGTGGCGGCTCAAATCCTTATTAATACCTAGGAGGACGACTGGTGTCATGCTCCAACCCTAGGACATGTCCTTATTGGACCCGACTTGATAGAAGGCCCATCGGGACAAAATAAGGTGACACAACACCTTTGACAGAAAAACCTCTTAGTAGTAATTTGATCATTGCGGACGCCTCAGGCAAGATATAGACATGAGTCCAAATCCATATGAAAATAGACTTCATAAGGATTCCATGGAGTACTTGAATGCCCAAAACGGAGTCCGGATGAGGTCGTGGCGGCCGTCGCAAGTTGGTGCAATGTTGCAGTCCGAATCCAGCCCCAAAACATGTTGGATTTGATCTCTTTCTTTCCTTGTGCCAAAAGTGATGTGGTGTCCTAGTGGAGGACGTTGGGAATACTTGTACTTGTCCCCCAATCAACTTCTTTGGTCCTCCATGCCTTCCATGTGTCTTTAACACTCTTTTTGATCCATGTATGTGAAAGCATCTAGGCCCCTAGTTGGGTTTCGGTGATTAATGACAATACAAGATTACTATGACTAACGTGTGTTTTGCAGAGACAAGTTAGTTAGGTCATGGTAATGGAGATCGATTGGGCAATCAAGGTGGTCATGCCCCTACGATGGAAATCGTTTCGGTTTTCAAAGGATGGACGACAAGGTTAAGGATGACTAGTTCTGAGTGTCGATTGGAGTTGGAGAGACACTTAGAATAGTTTAGGACTTTGTTTTTCCTTTGGCCATACTATTAAGGGGGGTATGGACGAGTAGCTTGACCTAGTTGAGTCTAGTGAGTTAGGTGTGGTGCACACTTGTTAAAACTAGCTCTAGGTAGCTCCTATGAATGCCTAAGATCCTTTGGAGCAAACTTCATTCACATATGTTCGAGAGTTGGAAGTGAATGGAGGGTCAAATGCTGACCGGATGCTGGCCCCGGTGCGACCGAACGCTGGCCGTAGGGTCCGGTCAGTTCATTTGATCAGCAGTCTGCGTTCAGTGCGACCGGACACTGGAGAGGTCAAGTGACCAGACGCTGAAAGGCAGCGTCCGGTCGACTCCAGTAAGGTTCCAGAGAATGAAATCTGCGACCGGACACGTCCGGTCAGTACTGACCGGACCTTGAGGGTTCAGCATTCGGTCGAGTCTAGTAAGGTTCCAGTAAGGGTTTTATGCGACCGGACGCATCTGGTCAGTGCTGACCGGACCCTGCCAGTGTCCGGTCAACTCATTTTTACTGGTTTGTGGGTTAAACTGACCGCAGCATCCGGTCACCCCGCAGAAGCTCATAACGGTTCGTTTTTTAGGCTGCCTTATAAATAGAAGCTCCACTCGTGTGTGGAGTCACTTTTGCTCATTCCAACAGCTGAGAAACACGTTTGTGAGTGCCAAGAAGAGCAAGGTCCTAGTGAGGTGATTGAGATTTGAGAATCCAAGAGAGTAGCCTCATTAGTGAATCAAGAGTAGCCAAGTGTGCATCCATCTTCTCATTAGGCTTCGCGTGGTCAAGTGAGAGTTCGTGCTTGTTACTCTTGGTGATCTCCATCACCTAGATGGCTTGGTGGTGATTGGGAGCTTGGTGATCACCCGGCGGAGCTTGTGGGTGACCCAACTCAAGTTGTGAGCGGCTTTGGGTGATTCGTCGAGACGAAGTGTCGAAGAATCAACCCGTAGAGAGCACTTGATCCTTGCGTGGATCAAGGGGGAGCTACACCCTTGCATGGGTGCTCCAACGAGGACTAGTGGGGAGTGGTAACTCTCCAATACCTTGGCAAAACATCGCCGCGTTCCTCTCCCTCTTTACTTTGAGCATTTACTTTGAGTATTTACTTTGAGCAATTCAATACTTGTCTTTACATTCATAGAATTGCCATGCTAGAGTAAGTTTGGAACATAGGTTGCAAGTCCTTTGTGCGTTAGTTTGATAGAAACACTTTTCTAGGCACAAGGGGTTAATTGGGTTATCCGTAGGATTTGGTTATTGCAAAAAAAATTTAGAATTAGCCTAATTCACCCCCCCTCTTGGGCATCTTGATCCTTTCAGTATGGATTTCTAAAAATGATAATGAACACACATCATGGTGCAGCATCAATTCATCAAATGTATCAAATACAATCATGGTAAATGATTGTTTCACCTATGAATCAAATGTTGCTAATGTGGTTGTATCCAGACATGTGATGTCCTTATCATAGGAGGCAATGACGAAGGCCATAACGGAGACCACGACGCATAGGATGGCTGGTGAACCACCACCGTGCCTATAGTGCCACCACAGCCGGCACAGTAGCACCATGCCACACCTTACCGCGACGTGGGCACAAGATCATGACGATAACCATGCCCCGATGTACTCCACAAGACGGCGTAGCTTGCAAGCCAAGTTAGCTAGTCCCCTCCCTCAGGCTCACTACCCCTCGGTTAGAAAAATCTTCTTCTTTGTACGTGCTCTGGCCCCGAACTCTATATAAGCGCAGCCAGGGCATCCTTCCTAGGGGATCACATTCATTTTGAATCTCTACATTCTTCACAACCTTCGGACTCCTAAAGCTTCCCTTCAGGTAGTTCATCTCCTAGCTCTAGCTCTCCTACCTCTTCCACCATTATTGCACCCCCATTGTAAGAACATCAGAGCATTCAAGCGAGGAATACGCACTCCATCATCTCTAAGAATGGACATAGGACTCTAGCCTAAACCAGTATAAATCCTTGTGTCTTTTGGATGCTATCATCATCTTCCTAGAGTAGCGCAACGATCGTATAAATTTACTAGTCCGGTTTATAAAACATCGATAGTTGGTGTGCTAGGTAGGGGACAGTCGCGCACTCTCGTTGTTGAGAAGGAAGTGATGGCTCCCTACACCTATGTCGGACTTGCTCTTAGCGCGGCCCCCAGTGGCCGCATCCGCTTCGGAAGCCTCGAGTTCACCGACATCGATGGGCTAGCTCCCATTAACAGTCTTCTACCTAGCCAAGCTCAGCGCTTCAGGGACCTAGATTTCATAGCCAACCACCTAGGTCAGCTGCGACTCAACGAAGAGAATGCGACTCCGCCACACATCTCAACGCTTGATCACAGACTAGACCCGCCGATCCCATGATCGTCGACTCTGAAGCGCTAGCATGCAGAATCGATGCCTATCTCCGGGCGAATCCTGAGCCAGAGCTAAGCCTATGTGTTTACTAGGTGTTGGCAAATGCTTTCGCCTAGCTCTTCGGGAGTGGGCCCCTACCGCCAGAGGCCAAATTCTAGAACCCTAGCACCATGCTGCCCTCCGAAATGAGGGACGCGATCACACTCTTCAAGCGAGAGCTAGCCAGGCGCAATGGGCATACGATGATGCTAGTTTCCTCTGGGTTTGTGGGGATGATGGAGCAGGATTCGAAGTTCATCTAAGATCTCCTACCGATGACCCCTAAGAACACAGACTCTGAGTCTGATTTTGAAGGGAGCTGCCATCCGCTGAAGGAATGCAACATGTTGCACCTCTCAGAGGATGGGGTGGTGTCGACAGGAGGCACAGAGGACAACACCTTTCCAATTCCACGCACCCCCAGAGAATAGGCAAAGTATGACAAATAACGCATGGAATGAGCTAGGGTCCGTGAAGCTGATTAGGCCAACAAACACCGTGACCATAGATGCCCTAGCCTATAAGACCTCGACGTTGAGGGCACTTGGGCATGGGCACACCATGTGTATGACCAAATCTAACAAGGCAAGAGGGAGACCCCCGTCTTCCCTTGAGCCAGCCAAAATGTCATGGCAGCCGCCATAATCATGTAGCCAGCCCCTGAACCCTCGACCAATGAGGGAAAGCGCATCCACCAGGAGCTGTGAGACCTGCTGGAACTGCAGTGGTATAGCAAGCTCAATGCTCTATGGAGAGGCGGCATCCCGAGGCCAGTCTCGGGCACATCTCCTCAGCGTGTGGCGCCCCTAAGGGGTACCAGGCACCGAGCATGCTCCAGGCCAGCAATGGCAGCGCGATGCATAGTAGGGAGCCTTCCCCAGCGTGCAACCGCTATGTTAGGAACCACAACGCCCATCTGAATCAAAGCACTAGATGCCCTGGGCTAGACCTGGTGGGCAAAAATAAGCTACACTACAGCGACAATGATCCGAACAACCACAGCCAACATCCCAGGATCTAGGACACTCAGCGCAACCCGAGCCTAGATGCTTGCAGCCCGTAGGCATTCGCGAAAAGGATCTGACAGACACCATACCCAGTGCGGTTCCACGCGCCGCCGAACATCATCAAGTACTCCTAGAACACCAACCCCGTCATGTGGCTAGAAGACTTCTGCCTCACCTATCGAGTAGGTGGGCAGACGATGATCTCTTCATCATCCAATACTTGCCACTCTACCTTGCGGAAAATGCTTGAGCATGGCTCAAGCATCTCCCCATGAACAGCATCCACTCATGGGCAGACTTCAAGTGCATCTTTGTAGGGAATTTTTAGGGCACATACGTGCGCCCTGGAAATTCCTAGGACCTCAAAGCCTGCAAACAAAAAGCGGGAGAGACTCTACACGAGTACATCTGCCGCTTTTCCAAATAGTGCAATGAGCTTCCCGATATCGTGGATGCGGATGAGATTGGGGCATTCATCTCTGGCATGACCAACAAAGCACTCGTCCACGAGCTTAGACATAGCAAGCTGCAAAAGACACAGGAGCTGCTTGACCTCGTGACAAGCCATGCCTCCTACGAGGAGGTCGTCCATGCAATCTTTTGCAAGTACAAGGGTAAGGCTCTAGCCAAACCCATAGACAAGGCTAAGGACCACAATCGGCGAGGAAAAAGCAAGAAGGACAGCTAGAGGTGCCGCGACAATGAGTTCATCATGGCGGTCAACAAGGTCCATAGGCAGAAAACTAGCAAGCTCAACCACGTCAGTTTTGACAAGATAGTCAAGATGCCATGCTGAAACCATGGCTATCCAGTCAAGCACACTCTTAAGGAGTGCGACCTCATCAAATGCTACTTTAAGGGCGACTACAAAGCAACTGGCACGGATGCATTGCCTGGATTCACCAATAATGAAGAGAAAGGGGATGCATATCCCAACCCAAAAGGCTACCTTGTGATCTTTGGTGGACCGATGGCGTACGAGTCCAAGCACCGGTAGAAGCTCATGGCTAGGGAGGTCAATACGGCCACCCTAGGTGAAGCTAGCCTAGCTTTTCTAAAATGGTCAGAGACCGCGATCACTATCGATAGAAAGGATCACCCTGACCACATTCCGCATCTAGGGTGCTTCCCCCTTATCGTCGACCCAATCATCGGCAAGACCCACCTTTCTTGTGTCCTCATGGATGGCAGGAGTAGCATCAACCTCCTCTATGCCAAGACTTACGACGCCATGGGTCTATCGCGGGCAGTGATACGACCATTCGGTGCTCCGTTCCATGAAGTCATACCTGGGCTTCAGGTCGTTCCCCTCAGGTAGGTTGACTTACCCATAACATTTGGAGGTCAAGCCAACTTCTGCACGAAAATGCTAACCTTCAAAATAGTAGATTTCCCCGGTGCCTACCACGCCATCCTGGGTTGACCATGTTATGCCAAGTTCATGGCCATTCCCAACTACACCTACCTCAAGCTCAAGATGTTAGGTCCTCACAGAATCATCATCATAGGAGGTGACCTCCAGTAGGCCCACCTCCATGAACGAGAGAATTATGACATCGCGATGGCTACATGCCAACCCCTGGAACCTTGACTCACTTGGGTAGCCATGACTGGCATCATGCCAGAGTCAAGCCTGGAGGGCCAACCCTGAGGGGCTGGTCCCAAACACAACTTCCCTACATTGGCCGTGGCGTGTGACGGGGCAGGCTACGACCTGGCATGAGGATGATGCGATCGGCGAGCTCCGGAGGGCTCACGACATAGCGCATTCCCTAATTTGATGAGCCGCATGTTCTAGGCCTTACCGCACCAAGCACCGCAGACATCAAAGGCCGTGACCAGTGGTATGGACGCTCAGTGTTTGCACCAACGCTACTCTAAGATGCAAGTTTCCCTGGCTGAGATTTAATATACATAACATCAATGAATCCTTCCCACGCCCAGAGATCTCACTATGCCTTGATGAGCACACGTCAAAGTGACACTCTGACGGCGTGTTTGACCCGATGAGACCTATGGCAATCGGTGCATGCCAGTCAACATAGCTCACTCGTGGGGCCACATCATGGCAAATTGTGCATCGACGCACTAACGTGGGATGTACGAGACCGAACCCCAAGAGCTAGCTCTGGGTAAGGTCATACACCTGTGCGCAACGAAAAAGGGAAGGAAAGTTGTTGTGACCTAAGGCAAGGTCGTGCGACTACAACGTTCGAATGATCGGATCATCGACGAGCACATGAAAGAAAATGAAGTACAAGACACAAGCTAAGAATTTTTCTTTATTAAAGGACCCTAGGTACAACCTAAGGCCCTTAGCCACCTCCACGGAGGATGTCCTCCACATCTATGGTGCCCACGACGGCGGCTGTGGTGGCTGCAATGTCGCCAACCAGCTTTGCCTGCTCTACCTACCTAGCATGACCTGGGAACTCGGGCGCCACCTGATAGAAGTCCTGGCCGGTGCGGAGGTGCAACGCGGTGAGGGAGACATTGGCTCCTTGCCAAACTCCAGCCACCACCACACGCTTGTGATCCTACATCAGGAGAGTCTCCTAGAGGCGGGCCTCCTCCATCTCATGACAGGACGCTGCCAACTGCTCCTCCAACACTGGCAGCAAGACTCGAAGGTTAGAGGCGGCGAATGACAAAATAGGACAACAAGACGAAGAGCAACCTTACCCATGATATGGGCCTAGGCATCGGCGGCTACCGCCTGCATGATGGCGATCTTCCTCTTTGAGGCCTTGAGGGCCACCCTGATAGCATCAAGGCAGCGCTCTAGCCGTCCCACCTTGTGGGTGGCATCGGAGTAGCGTTGGCGGGCCTCATCTACTGCGTGGGTGAGATCACGAAACTCACGCCGATCATCCCAAGAAGACAACGACGAGGATGATGAACTCGACCCCCTTATGGGTAGGATCATAGCACAAGTGGCATTGGTAGCTCCATAGGACGCTGTGCGGGAGGTAGCCCTAGGGATGCACACGGTCAATATAGGTCAAACTTCAAACTTAAACACCCTCTGAATACACTTACCCCTGATCACGTAGGCAAGCATGAAGACACAGTGACAGCCCGCCACCCTCTAGTGACTCCTCCAGCGGTCGTTTGCCATGATCCATTCTGGCAGGTGAAGGAGGAACTTCGAGTGCACGAGAGCAAGAATAGGGAAGTAGCAGAGCAGGTGACTCAAAGCGAGCACCTCACCCACCGTACCACTCTAGCATACTTATAGCTACTGTAGACATTTAAGATCGGAGGGGAGGCAAAGCGATGGTTGCCCACACAATGGTGCGAACCAAGTAAGCCTTGTGCATCCCCACTTTTTCCATACCACTTTGATTTGCGCGCCATTATGCCACGACATGACTTAGGAGGCCAACTGCCCCCAAGATCTTGTGCAGAATGACCCACCACAATCATGACCCCACATCATGCTTAGGAAACCCACTCTTGGGCCAGCCCTTAGAAGGGCTCGAGGCCACAAAGGGATAGGGTAGGGTGAGATGGGCCCCTATGGCTGTATTCGGTGGTGCGAAGCCACACGACCATCTCTGTCTATGTTTAAGTCATTCGCTCCGAAGTCACCTGGGCTGACCTCCTCTAGGGGGGAGGGATCTTGCCCTCTGACCGCTATGCAGGTGGTTGGGGACCGACGAATTTGATGGCCGATGATTTATGGGACGTCTCTCGATGAGGCACAACCAAACTCCACATCGATTCGGGAGGATATTGGGTCTCGCTCGAATTACCCATTGACCCCGACGAGGCACATCACGTCGACCACGTGGTTATGGTGGACATGCCTCTCCTCAGCTGTGGTGAAACCAAACTTGCCAGTAAAAGGGCAACACGTCCTCTCGAGGTCGACAAGGACGCCAAGGGAAAATGGAGTTGGGTCCCCATGTGATGTAGACTAGGCCGATCTACCGAAAGGTATGATAGTGTCGATTGGTGGAGACTGGACGTTCATGATCTAGGCTTCGAACCAAGACTGATTCAGACCCCCACAACCGTTACACCACTGCTCCGTTGGTTATCAACCACGCGAACGCGATTGACCTCGCCGAGAAGGCTTTCCTGCAAGCGAATCGAGAACACAAGCAAGAACAAGATAAACGCAATCTGAAATTGCAAATAAATATGAGGCTTATGATAATGAGAAAGAGTTCAAGTCTTTATTCGAAAGGACTAATCGCCACAGGCGAACAAGATCAAGAACTGGGGCCCTGGTTCACAGCAAACGGCCTTGGCGGCGACAGTTGCAGCAAAACGACGTCTGTTTCACGAGAAAATCAAGAACTAAACAAAACACAAACCCTAAGGAGAGTGATGGCTGCTATTTATAGAGTCTTGGGCGTCACCCCCCTGGACGCGCCCCCTAATGGGCCCAAACACGACACACGGTCCAACGGACCAAAAGACGGTGTCGTAGCACCCTGGCAGATTCTGGACGCTAGCTTGTTTCGACGATTTCTGTTGATTCTGATGGTCTTTTGACGTGAAACCAATTGGGTTGGCTTCCTTATCTAATTATCTTTCCATCCATATATGGATCATCGAAAACAGAGTCTGGATGCGTCCTAAGTGACCAGTTTAAGGCAGACTGGTCCTGGAACCCGAGACAGACTCGAACTTGAATTGCTTTGGGCCTCCACCTCGGGGACTCAAACCAAATTAGCCTCGGACCTCCTTCTTGACTTGGACACCCTTGTTGGCCTCCTACTGCTCCATACCATGTGCCAAACATGGTCATATGCGTGGGTGTCATGTCCTCATCATCCTCCCCTTCTTGACGAAAAGCCGTCCTCGACGTCGATTGTGCTTGAAACTGATCCTGCACAACATAAAGGAGAATGGGGTTGCGAAAACAAAGAGAACTGAAATAATTGTGAGAAGGAACATGACCATGTTTCCAAGTTTGTAGCATGTCATCTCGCATAAAAATTTCAGCAAGCATGTAGACTCCATGATCCGAATGCACACGATGTATGTCAACATTATCCTGCAAAAGATTAGAACTAACCAAAGACAATGTAGGAATAGATGATCTAGCAGACATAGGTAGCAACCAAGAATGCTCCCCTTCTTGGAAGTGAACTTGTTTCTTTGAGGAACATGAGAAAATGTTTGTATTATTATGGCTGACCTCTAAACGATCATAATCTTGTACAACAAAAGGAGAATTCATATTACTGCAAATGTATACTCGATGTATCATATATTGTCCCTTGTTGTTATATTTGCCAATAACATGATATGTATGTTTAGAAAACCAAGACAAATCAACATATTTAAATAGGCTCTCCTCCAAACAATCTAGGTTACACAAAACATCAAATTCAATGTAACCCAAAGTATGTAAAGAAGACAACAGTTTGAACTCATCAGTTTTAGTAGCAATATGAATAACATGTTTATTTTTAGCACAAGTGGTTGGTTCCAAAACATGTAAAACTGAAGCATCATCAACCAATTCATCTTTATCACAAGGAACATCAAGCAAATTATCATGGGACAAAGATAAATCAAGCGAAGGCTCCACTAAAATTTGCTCTATCATAGCATGATTGGTGGAAAAATTCAGAACATCAAGAGAACTCTCACCTTCCGTGAGTTTAGCATCGTGGGTTTTACCTTTGCGCTCATGTTCAGCAGGAGTAATAGTTGATGGTTCTGAATTGTCACATGAGACTATGAGCATCTCATTTTCTGTCACGTCATCCTCGCTCTTTTGTACATTGTCCTACAAAAGGTTAGGCATAGCAGGAGGAATAACAAGAGATTGATCTAGTTGATGCACCTCATCATTTGAATTAATTACAAGAGATGGATTAACAAAATTTTCTCTCATAAGATCTTTCATATCATTCCAAGTTTGAGGTTTATCAGAAGGATCTAAAGACTCCCACCAAGATAAAGCAGAATGTTGCAAAACACTAGATGCATTTTTTACCTTCCTCCTTGGACACATAAAGCGAGTAGCAAATATGTTATCTATGGCAATTTCCCACTCCATGTATTCATCAGCACCTATACCATCATAAGTCGGTGGATATGAATAACCTGTCATTGTTAGAATCAAACAAGAAAATACACAAGTATGTATTTTCCTATGAACTACTATAGGATGTGGACAAGGAAAACAAGGCACTCAACTCTCAAGCGTCTTACCACGGTCTTACAAGTGTTCTTACCAAAGCAACATGTGGTGCAATCGGTCGGTGACTATGATACCGTTGTAGCTTGAGTGTAACAGTTGCAAGGCGAACCTGTACTTGATTAGAAGAAAGTGGAGCTTAGACAGGCACAATATAGTAGCAAAGAATAGCAATAATTTAATTCAAAAATTGCAAGATTGAAAAGTAGTCCCAAACTAGTCTATGTCGCTAGCCTAAACTTGTCCTGAACCTAGTTCAAGCAAGCAATATAATACAACTCAGCACAAGGACTCAAAAGGATGCAAGCACTTCTGAACTTTTTTTCCTTCTTTATTTTTTCTCTCTCTTTTTTTAGGTGTGGCTTTTTTTTCTTCTTTTGGTTTTGCACCTCTTTGCCTTTTTCTTTGTTTTATGTTTCTTATCTCACAAAAGTGCCGCACATAAGAGATTAGACTTTAGATATTTCTACCGTGGAAGAAAAATACTTAACCGAGGAAGTCGTCGAAGGAATTGCTAGACAAACCAAACTCAATCACGCAACCCACTCCATGACTATTTCAGATCCAAAGAAAAACTAGAGATCAATCTGATGCAAGCCATACTAGGAAACAAGACTTGACACTAGACCAAGAACAAGATCAGAACACAATGAACACTAAGACGCGGCGAGGGACGACAATTCAATAAAGCAAACTGAAATTAAAAAAAATTGCAAAGGCACAGCGGGGCTATAGGACTAGAGATATGTGATAGTGTATATTTTTTGGGCTTTTTGTGGACTATAGGTAAAACAAAAACAATAGCAATCTAAAGGGAAAAACAAAGTTATACCTAACGGGCAACAAGGTCTCTGATACCACTTGATGTAGACTAGGCCTGATCTTCCGAAAGGTATGATAGCGTCGATTAGTGGAGACTCGATGTTCACAATCTAGGCTTCGAACCAAGACTGATTCGGACCCCCACAACCATTACACCACTGCTCCGTTGGTTATCAACCACACGAACGCGATTGACCTCGCCGAGAAGGCTTTCCTGCAAGCAAATCGAGAACACAAGCAAGAATGAGATAAACGCAATATGAAATTGCAAATAAATATGAGGCTTATGATAATGAGAAAGAGTTCAAGTCTTTATTCGAAAGGACTAATCGCCACAGGTGAACAAGATCAAGAACTGGGGCCCTGGTTCACAGCAAACGGCCTTAGCGGCGACAGTTGTAGCAAAACGACGTCTATTTTACAAGGAAATCAAGAACTAAACAAAACCCAAACCCTAAGGAGAGCGATGGCTGCTATTTATAGAGTCTTGGGCATCACCCCCCTGGACACACCCCCTAATGGGCCCAAACACGATACATGGTCCAACGGACCAAAAGACGGTGTCGCAGCACCCTGACAGATTCTGGATGCTGGCTTGTTTCGATGATTCCCGTTGATTCCGAAGGTCTTTTGATGTTAAACCAATTGGGTTGGCTTACTTATCCAATTAGATTTCCATCCATATGTGGATCATCAAAAATGGAGTCCGGATGCATCCTGGGTGACCAGTTTAAGGCAGACTGGTCCTGGAACCCGAGACAGACTCGAACTTGAATTGCTTTGGGCCTCCACCTTAGGGACTCGAACCGAATTAGCCTCAGACCTCCTTCTTGACTTGGACACCCTTGCTGGCCTCCTACCCCTCCATACCATGTGCCAAACATGATCATATGTGTGGGTGTCATGTCCTCATCACCATGACCCCATAATAGATCAAGGCTAGGCCACGACCTAGTTCCTCCCTGGGTCCTAGGTCCTAGACCTAAAGCTAGCTCTGGGGACTCGCAAACCATTAGAGGTCCATGACCTCTCTGGGAGAGATCAATGAAGCAGATGGCTAGGGTGAGGCAACCGTGACTTCCTTACGAAGCAATGCGGAGCCCAAAGCATGATCACGACTCGATCGCATGGAAAAAACAGTAAGGTCCAAGACCTACGAGCCAACGCACAATCGCCAAAAACCCGACGACCGCGCAAGAAGGGGTTGGGGAAACAACTCCCCGTGCTAAGGGAAATGACCCTATCAATGACCCTGGGCCAAAAGCATGACCCCGGCCCAAGGGCCTAGGAGCTCGCCAAGCCCACGAAGGCAGAGTAGCCACCAGGGTTAGGCGTCACCTCGATGGTGATGGGATGCCAATTGACAACCCAAGGTAGAATGATGCAAAGGAAACTGGGGCAACGAGTGCCCCACCTATTCCTTTGCAGACTACATGACCTTGGGGACCACATGTAGGGGGATTGTGGCCATCCCTTTAGCAACAAAGGGAGGCCAGCTACCGCCAGCAATGGCAGTGCAACCACGTCACCTTCCTGCCCCATCCAACATGGGCAGCATGATAGGGCAGTGTTGCTCTAGCCTCCTCCTGCCCTGCGAGTAGTCTCAAGCAGATGACGGATAATCCCTCGATGGGACCCAGACGCAGCGCCGGACTACACAAGGGGGTCAGGGAAGAACCGGCAACACTGCTGGCCATCGTACATTTTGAGCACCCGAACCACTGAGGTTCGGGTCAAGAAAAAGCGACAAGATAGCAGACTGATGTCGCGTATGACCCAACTCTGCAGTCATGCTATCTCACACCCCTTACTCGCAAATCTCTTTCTGTCAACGAAATAGTCATAGCCTACCGAGGGGTATACCCACGGTAGTAGATGATCGGCGGAGGTGCGCGTAATAGGAACCGATGGTGACACAAGGCGCAGAGATAGTGATTTAGATAGGTTCGGGCCATCTGATCGACGTAATACCCTATGTCATGTGTCTTTGTTGGATTGTATTGAATATGATTTAATTTTGAGAGGTCCCTGTCTGCCTTATATAGTCTAGGGGTAGGGTTACAAGTTGGTTAGATCTAGGTTTATTCGGCTATATGGTAAGTATTTACAAGGAATACGATATTTATCATATCTGAACAGATCTTTCTCTATCTTCAAGATTCTTTCCTAAAACTGTATGATGCATGCCGATGGGTGTCTTGCGTCACATGCCTTTTGCTTATGGGCTAGACCCCTCCTGGTGGTGCGGCCCATGTCTACTGCTATGGGTACCTAGGGTTATATCCCCCACAGCTAGTCCTCGAGCGCCTTGTATCTGTTGAGCATCGTCGTCTTGAGCAAGTTCGAGCAGTTTATCTTGTAGTCAGACAGTAAATTTGGTAATCCGACTAGTTTAACTAGTAATCCAATCAACAAAATGAAGTGCCGACTAGTTTAATTGGTGATCCAAGTGGTGGAAGTCGAAGCCGACCAGTCTAACTGGTTAGGAGACCTCAGACTTAGCCAAGTAAAGCTTGCCAAAAGGATATAAGGGGCTCAAGGTTAATTTTAAAAATTATTCACCTTAGATGAAGCATAGCCACTTAGACTCCGTTTGCAAGGTCGAATGATTATCATCCGTGACTTAGTCAATAAGGAGGGTAAATCAGGAAATAAGCACTATATTCACCATTAGGTGAAGTGTAGCCACTTAGTCCCTGAGCCTACTAGAAGATGAAGAATGAATCTTGTAGTAGGGTCAATGAAAATAAGTCTGAAAGCTTGCCGGCATCATCTAACATGTGCATATCTAGACCTAGACGTGCTGCCCAGGATTCGCACCCTAATCTGAATAACATGGAGCAACATGATAGCACACCGATGAGACATAGCGAGATCCGAACGCCAAGAGAGTCCCTAGCTTAGTCGATGACTCTTGCATGAAGAACCCAAACGTTGAGTCCTTAGCTTAGCTAGCGACGCTTGCATGAAGAATCTGGACACCGAGGAGTCCCCAGCGTGGCAGGTGAGCCCCCATCATCACTGACGATGAAGCGATGGACAATCCAACCGGTTGGTTGGTGAAGAATCAAGCACCGAGTAGCCCAACCATCTGGTTAGCAGTGAAATGACGTCGAATAGATGTGAACGCCGAATAGTCCAACCAACTAGTCAGCGACAAAGTCATGAACTTAGCGGTCCAACCAGTTGATCGGTGGAGAAATCCAAAAGTGAGGTGGTGTGACCACCTACACGATAGTCCTGCAATACAAATATATAGGATGGGTAGTACATGATGAATTTAGTGATGAAGAAAACAGAGCAGAGTTTATCAAGAGTAATATATCGGTGAATCTTATATCCCACAGAGCAGTTTATGTTTATTTGGACTTTGTTCATATTTGTAAAAAGAATAAAATCCTTAAAATTTGTAGAGTGCTGAGCACTTAAAAATGGAGAAAAATTGGAGAGCACGGAGAGTATTAAAGAACCATGGTCAAAATGGAGAACATAGCGAAAATGGAGACCATGGCGAAATTATGGAGACCATGGAGAAATTTGGAGACCGTGACAAAATTTGGAGACCGTGGTGAAATATGGAGAACACGGAGAAATTTGGAGAATATGAAGAAATTTGGAGACCATGGAGAAATTTGGAGACCGTGGTGAAATTTGGAGACCATGGCGAAATTTGGACATCGTGGAGAAATTTGGAGACCATGGAGAAAATTGGAGACCATGGAAAAATTTAGAGACCATGGTGAAATTATGGAGACCATGGCGGAATTTGGAGACTGTGGTGAAATATGGAGAACATGGAGAAATTTGGAGAACATGGAGAAATTTGGAGATCGTGGCGAAATTATGGAACCCGTGGAGAAATTTGGAGACCGTGGCGAAATTATGGAGACCGTGGAGAAATATGGAGACCGCGACAAAATTTGGAGACCGTGGCTTGATTACGACTCAGGCAGCTCGCTTGGTGGCTCGGTGGCACGGCGGCTCGAGCGGCACGATGGCACAACAGCTACGTAGAGTCATAGGTAAACAGGCGTAATCGGAGCCTGATGGAGTCAATTCGCGTGGGGAGGCAAAGCCCTTGAGCGTGTTCGACCAAGGCGAAGGCGCAGTCCGATTTGAATGGTGATATTATGCGTCATCTTAAAGATGTTTAGCATGGAGAAAAGTTGTTTGGAGAAAAATTATGGAAAACAAATGAAGAAAACATCACGGATAGAATCATCATTGAAATGCATATATACATAAAAAGGTACATATCTTTTGTAGAATGTCTCAAGGATATAAATGCCTAAGGTGTTCGATGTGCCAGGAATTAGGGATGTTAATGCCGTCTTGATCATAGAGCCTATATGACCCAGGTCGGGTCACAGTCTTGATGATATATGGATCCTTCCAAGGTGAAGATAGCTTGTGCATCTCGTCGGTCTTCTGTCTCCTGTGGAGTACCATATCGCCAACTGCGAAGGATCGCTCATGGATATTGCGGTTGTAGTACTTATGCAGACTGTCTAGGTACTTGGCCGTCCGAACATATGTGACCAAGCGTTCTTCCTTAAGTCAGTTGACATTGTCTTGTCGTGCCTAATCATTGTTCTCTTCATCATAATTCTCTATCCTTAGTGCTCGGAAAGCGACATTGGTGGGTAGCACAGCCTCTTATCCGAACACCAAGAAATAGGGGGAGACTCTAGTATTCCAACTGGGCTAGGTCCTAAGTCCCCAGACCATAGCTGGTAGTTCTTTGAGCCATTTGCCTAGATGTTTCTGATCCTTCTTATATAACCTCTTCTTTAGGGCGTCTAAAATCATGTCATTCGCTCGCTCAACCTAGCCATTGGCCCTGGGTGTGTGACTGATACATACTTAATGGATATGCACCAATCCTCATAGAAATCCTAGAAGTCGCTGCCGATACTGTTCGACAGCCCAAACCTATGGATGATGCCATTGAATAGTTCCGCTGCTTTCTTTGTTGTAGACTGGATGAGTAGCTTGTACTTGATCCACTTGGAGAATTTATCAATAGCGACATAAACCCATTAGAATCCATTGGGGGCTTTCTTGAATGGCCCAATCATGTCTAGTCCCTAGCATGCGAATGGCCAAGAGGCGGGAATCGTCTGCAGAGCCTACGCTAGAATGTGGATCTATTTGGCAAAAAATTAGCAACCTTCACACTATCGGACAAGTGTTTTGGCATCTGCTACTGCTGAAGTCTAGTAGAAACCTGCTCAGAAGGCTTTGTCGACCAGACTTCTAGAGGCTGCGTGGTTGCCGCAGGATCCAGCATGGATTTTTTGAAGCAATGCCACTCCTTCCTGAGATATGCACTTCTAAAGCAATTTCTCCTTTGCATTCTTCCGCATTAGCTTGCAATCGACTAGCACGTAATGCTTGCTGTGGCGAATTAGGCATTCCATTTTGGTCTTGTCAGCCGGTACATCTATGGTGGTCAAGTACTTGATAAAAGGCTCTCGCCAATCACTGCTCGGTGAGGGAATTACCAGGACCAATTGCTCGATAGGGAAAGATTCATGAACTGCTTGCTCCTGCTTAATGGATGGAGTTTGAAGATCCTAGACAAAGACACCAACTAGGACCTTGGCTTTGGTCGACCCTAGCTTAGATAGTTGGTCGGCTGCTTGGTTCTGATCTCGTACGACATGGTGGTATTCAATACCATAGAACTTGGCCTCCAACTTTCTAATTTCTGAGCAGTAAGCATCCATCTTGTCACTAGTACAAGACCAATCTTTGTTGACCTAATTAATGACAAGCGCGGAGTCATCATATACTAAGAGGCATTTAACACCAAGTTCAACAACAATATGGAGACCATAGAGACAAGCTTCATACTCAGTGGCGTTATTAGAGGCTGGAAAATGAATTTGGAGGACATATCAGAGGTGATCCTCACATGGAGAAATAAAAAAGATACCTACCCTAGCACCATCAAGGTTGAGGGAGCCGTCGAAGTACATGACCTAGTGCTCAGGTCGATCGGCTGAGACAGGAGCTTGCATGTCGGTCCATTCGGCGATGAAGTCAGTGAGCACTTGAGACTTTATCGTCTAGTGGACCCTAAAATCAATGGAGTACGTGCTGAGCTCTACCACCCATTTAATGATGCAGCCATTGGCTTCCTTATTACGTAGGATGTCGCCCACCGGATACTCAGTAATGACTGCAACTTGATACGTCTCAAAGTAAAGGCGGAGCTTCCTGGATGTAATAAGGATAGCGTACAACAGTTTCTGGACCTGAGGATACCAAGCCTTAGACTCATTTAGGATTTCACTGATGAAATATATAGGGTGTTGAACCTTATAGGCATGCTTGGCTTCTTCTCATTCGATGACAATGGCCGCACTGACAACACGGTTGGTTGCGGCGATGTAGACCAATAAGGTTTCACTAGGCTGTGGTGCTGTCATAACTAGAGGCATCGTGAGGAATTGTTTGAGCTCATCAAAGGCCTTGTCGGCTTTAGGCGTCTAGGTGAACTTCCCCAAAGCTTTGAGCAGCTTGAAGAAAGGTAAGCCCTTTTCCCCTAATTGGGATATGAAATGGCTTAAAGCCGCCATGCATCCCGTTAGCTTCTGGAAATACTTTACGTAGGTTGGCGGTTTCATCTTGGTGACCACTTCTATCTTCTCTAGGTTTGCTTCAATGCCATGGCGGCTGACGACGTTGCCTAGGAGTATACCAGATGGAACACCAAATATGCACTTAGTGGGATTCAGCTTCCATTGGAATTTCTTCAGGTTCTAGAAAGTTTCTTCAAGGTCGGCGATGAGGTTATCAACAGTCTTAGACTTAACCACCACATCGTCGACATAGGCCTCGATGTTCTTCCCAATTTGCTCTTGGAGGCATCGTTGGATAGCCCTCTAGTAGGTGGTGTCAGCATTCTTTAGCCCAAAGGACATGGTGGTGTAGCAATAGGCACCAAAGGATGTGATGAACGAAGTCTTGATCTAGTCTTCCTCCTTTAAGGAGATCTGGTGATAACTAGAATAGCAATCGAGAAAGCACAAGAGCTCACAACCGGCTATTGAATCTATAACCTCATCAATGCGAGGTAAGCCGAAGGGGTCTTTAGGGTAGTACTTATTGAGATCGGTGTAATCAACACACATTCTCCATTCATTATTTTTTTGTACAAGGACTGGATTGGCAAGCCACTCCGGGTGATACACCTCTTTAATAAAACCGGTTGCTAAGAGCCATGTTATTTCTGCCCTAATGGCCTCCTTTTTGTCTTGCGCAAATCGTCATAGCTTTTGCTTGATCGGTTTTGTTGTCGGTGAGACGTTTAAGGAGTGCTCGATCAGCTCCCGAGGAATGCCGGGCATGTTAGCAGGTTTCTATGCAAACACATAGATGTTTCTACGAAGGAAGTTGATGAGCGCATCTTCCTATTTGGTGTCGAGATGGGCCCTAATCCGAGCTATCCTACTTCTGTCGCCGATCATGAGCTCAACCTCCTTTATGTCTTTGGACTTAGTCATAGACTGAGGTGGCTCCTGAGTCGGGGTCACCTGCTCCTCCGCCGGGGTCTTCTTGGAGTCAGCGATGCAAACCTCCATTCTGGCTAAGAGGTGCATTGCTTCGGCGATGGTGATTCCTTCTTGTTCATAGTCATAGGCGGTGGAGACGCTGGCACGTGGGGTGAGAACGTCTTGCTCTATCAGGATCTTCAACACCATGTAGACATAATGGGGCATAGCCATGAACTTGGCGAGAGCTGGTCGACCAAGGATGGCGTGGTAGGCGGTGTCGAAGTCTGCCATGAAGAAGTTCACGTACTCAGTACAAAAGTGGTCGGCGGTGACAAACTGGACTGGCAAGGTGATCTGCCCCAAAGGTTGGGACGCTCTGGCAGGTACAATACCCCAAAATGGAGAATCAAAAGGGACGAGATCATGTTTTGTGAGCCCTAACTCAGTTAAGGCTCCAATGAAGAGGATATTGAGGGCACTCCCACCGTTAATGAGGACCTTCTTGAACCGCACGTTGCGGATGGTTGTTTCCAGCATGAGTGAAAAACACCTAGGGTATAGGATATCTACCCACTGGTCGGCCCTACTGAATGTTATAGGATGCTCCAACCAGTCCAAATATTTGGGATCGGCGATAGTGTCGTACTTGGTGAGCGACATGACCTACCGAGCGGTGAGCTTCTGCTGGAATTTGCTCTTGAAGGCGGCACATCCTCCGAAGATTGTCACGATGGTCTTTTTGGCATCTTGGGCAGTTGGTCATGTGCCCTTAGGATGCTCCTCTCCTTTGTTGTCGTCTAACTTGTCATCCTTATGCGTTCGTCATTTCTGCTCCTCATCGTGAAAAGCTTTGGCCATGCCATGGCATTGCTGCATGGTGTGCTTGCTGTTCTTGTGAATTAAGCATGGACCACCTAGGAGTTCTTCATATGTAGCATTGAAATTTCTCTTAGCGCATGGCTGCTCTACGTTGTTAAGGGAGTTTTTCGGTCGGCGGCGACATGGCTATGCAGCCCTTGACCCCTCTGGCCGATCAACATCTTTGGAGTCTACGTATGAGTTTGCAACCTTGGGGAGTTTGCCGATGGTCTGGGACCTCTTGCGGTAAATTTTGGAGCACAACTCCTGATGGCGATGGAGTCCTCTAGTGAAAACAGAGATGGCCTCACTGTCTAGCAAGTTCGTGGGTGGCCACATCCAATTTTGGATGTCATTGACATGGGCCTGAGCTGCTTAGCGCTTGAATCTTGAGTATCTCTGGCGTTTGTGGGAGTCTAGCCAACTCGTGGGTGGCCACAACCAAATTGGCGCTCGGCGTCTGCTCCACTCGCTGATTGTCCACCATGAGGAACTCTTGTTAGAGATTACAGGCGAGAGGTGATGGGCCACCTCTGGCGGCTTGGGTGGCATTTTCTGCTTCTTAATTGTGAAGTTGTTGATGATCAGTGTTCTTGGCTTTGCGCTCATGGTGCTGGACACTGGTCTCTCCATCGGCAGCAACACCGTCGTGGCTAACCATGAAAAGTTCTCTCCCCAAACCTAGAGAGAAAGATGGGTAGCAATTGGTAGAGGCCTCAAAGTACGGCTCAGGACTTTCCTCCAAGATGGTGTGGAGTGTTTCATCCAGAAGATCTATTCGGATTAGCACCATGTTTACCATTGGCATAGGCTGGTCGGCCTCAAGAAAGTCGATCTGATAGAGGTCATCAACGCGACTGCGCTCAGCATGGTCAACGAAAAGATGGTGCATGGCATCCTGATAGATTGGATCTGCACTCACTAGCTCAAAAGGATAGGGCCTAGGCATGCTCTCCGTTGGGGCGGGGAGTGGTCGGCGTTGAATGGTACGCCCTTCTAGAGTTGTTGTGATCACCAAATCTTTATTTACCACCTCGAACTACATGCACGAGCGGGGCATTTGGCATTAGTGGCATGGTGACCTTGGAGTGCAGGAGGTTCATCACTCACTCTAGATCAATCTAAGACTGAATCCACGAGGAGCTAACATTCTGCTAAGCGGTCTGTGACCCGATCGATAGCTTTAATCAGATCATCATTGTTGATGGATCTCCTAACCTAGTGACGAGGCATCAGGATCAGAGATGTCATTGTAGATGTTAGCACGATTGGCATAGGGTGATCCTGCACCGCCTCCATGATTTCCCCACTGCCATCAGGGTTGATGACCCAAGTCATCGATCTGATCGTGAAGATCTGGCCCAGCTCGGGAAAGGCCATGGAATCAGCATGCACACCCCCTACCTGGCACGCCACTATCGAAGAAATTTGGTCGGCGGTATACCGAGGGGTATACCCATGGTAGTAGATGATTGGTGGAGGTGCACGTAATAGGAATCGGATGGTGACACAAGGCGTAGAGACAGCAATTTAGACATGTTCGGGCCATCTGATCGACGTAATACCCTACGTCCTGTGTCTTTGTTGGATTGTGTTGAATATGATATGATTTCGAGGGGGGTCCCTACCCACCTTATATAGTCTGGGGTAGGGTTACAAGCTAGTTAGATCTAGATTTATTCAGCTATATGGTAACTATTTACAAGGAACAGGATATCTATCATATCCGAATAGATCCTTCTCTATCTTCAAGATTCTTTCCTAAAATTATTTGATGCATGCCGATTGGTGTCTTGCGTCACATGCCTTCTCCTTATGTACTGGACCTCTCCTCGAACTTATCTTTCCCATTTCCTCACTCGCTCAGCATCTAGCCACACAGGGAGGCAAGGGACAATTTGTAGTCACAACCATAAGTGGTTCAAATAGTAGGAAGGCCCCTATTTATAGGCACAAGGGTGGATTAAGCAGCCTGAGACCCCTGCACCACGTGGCAAACCATAGGAGGTCACAACCAATGTCAGATGCCCGCATGAGGTCAGGGAATTTGAGACCCTCACAAAGGCAGGGCCGGTACAGCGTTGATAAGACGACTCGGCCCTGCCTAGGTCATGAACCCCGATATGCAGCACATTGGCACGATAGGGCTCAGTAGCCACGTACCACGTCATCAGGGCATCTTGACGAGGCGGAACATAACATCCACCTACCGCATTAAGCACACTAGCCCGCAAGGAGACAAGCAACGAAGCTCGGATAGGCCACGACTATGAACTCGCACCCAACGTACACACATCTCAGTGCTTTCACAACCATTTCATGATCACAAAAACACTTAGGGGCCACTATCAGGGTTATGATCCCCGGGTGTCTCAAAGCATCGATTAGTTAGCAGGCCAAACGGATACACCAACTAGCAAAAGCCCAAACTACCAAGGCCCAGCTAACCCAAGCGAACTAGGCTAGGAGCCAAGGATAGGTCAGCCATGACCTCTCCCTTTGGCCTTAGCCACACGCCGCACAAGGGTTCACAACCTCTCCGCTGTACCGACCCCTAGGAGGAACGGAGAGAGGTTGAGCCCAGCCAAGCACACCTACTCTAACAAGAGTGGACACGTCGCACTGATCCCGCAAGGACTAGAGGGACAGCAGTCACCTCAGTCTGGTCAGACACCATCCCTACGCCACATAGTATTGACAAGACAACACCACCCAACGGTGATTGCTAGTACGGCAACCCGCTGTCCAAATACGGTTCGATAAGATATGCATATGATCCTACCCACTATAGGATAGGATCCATGAGTCCTTAACTTAAAGGCCATCCAAGTCGACAGGAGCCATGACCCTGGAGCCTAGGATCATGGCCACCAACTCAACAAGACTAACTAGGCGATCAATGACTTGGGAGCGGCTACCAACTCTAGTATGATGTCCCTAGGAGAACAGAAGGCAATGGCAAAGGCCACAACAGAGACCACGTCGCACAGGATGGCTGGTGAATCACCATCGTGCCTATAGTGCTGCCACGGCTGGCACAGTAGCACCATGCCACACCTTACCGCGATGTGGGCACAAGATCATGACAACAACCATGCCCCGATGTACTCCACAAGATGGTGTAGCTTGCAAGCCAAGTTAGCTAGGCCTCTCCCTTAGGCTCATGACCCCTCAGTCGGGAGAACCTTCTTCTTTGTACATGCTCTAGCCTGGGACTCTATATAAGGGTAGCCAGGGCATCCTTCCTGGGGATCACATTCATTCTGAATGTCCACATTCTTCACAACCTCTGAACTCTTGAAGCTTCCCTTCAGGCAGTTCATCTCCTAGCTCTAGCTCTCCTACCTCTTCCACCATTCTTGCACCCCTATTGTAAGAACTTTAGAGCATTCAAGCGAGGACACTCGATCATCTCTGAGACTAGATGTAGGGCTCTGACCTGAAACAGTATAAATCCTCATGTCTTTTGGATGCTACCATCATCTTTATAGAGCAGCGCGACGATCATATAAATTTACTAGTCCGGTTTACAAAACACTGACACTACCTATCTTTGATCCTTGCTATTCCGAGTCTACACACCCTCTAATTCTTTCCCAAATTGTATCACAAACTCTTGTACTTGAGATTGATAGTCTAGGTTCGTAACATACTACTTCCAAAATAACAATGCACGGATTTGATCTATTGACTTTTATTAGCTCCTGATATAGATAATGCAATGCGATGAATGTTTTTTTCTTTTTCTCTATATATATGAATGAAAAGAAAAAACCGCCGCCAGATCCAAAGGCATGTGTAATAAGGCCTTACTTGCATCACCGTCCCTTTTCCTCGAAACTCATCTCCTTACTAATGATTATTGATGCAATTCCACGGCAGGGTGGCCCCATCTCTTTGGCCGGTGGTGTCCTTCTAGATGAAGGAGGCCCCTAACATGAATGTAGTGGACAACCTATCAGACGATGTGCTTGCTGACATCTTCTGCCACCTCCCCGCCCGGTCCTTGGCTACTGCAAGTATGTGTGTCGCTCCTGTATAAGCGCGTCATCTCCAACTCCTATCACCATAAGAAGCTTTCCCAGACTGTCGTCGACTTAATCTATGGCAACTAGTGGAAGGGCAATCCTTACTTCACCAACATCCCCGGTGAAAGGCCCTCCTTATCCTTCTTGCCCTTCCCCTTCAAAAAGTCATGGTCTCAAATTGTTGCAGCGGCCTCATCCTTTGCTGGTGTGTTGGGCCTGATAGATTACGTCGCTATGTTGTCTGCAATCCGGTGACCCACAAATGGCATGTACTGCCGCGTAGCATCCATTCTATTGGTCAGGCTCGCTTAGGTTTCGACCCAATGTCCTCGCACTTTCATGTGATTGAATTTATTGAGGTGGAGGGTGTGTGCGTAGGTGTGGAGATCTACTCATCTAAAACTATAGCATGTATTGTGCTACATTCAAAATCAAAAAGTGTTTTTCTTAATGATTTTATGCACATGCTTGAGTACTCTATGATAGTTGCTGTGGATATGGAGGGAAAGACATGGAGGACAATTCATAAACCACGTGGTGCTGAAATGTCCATCCATGAAGCTTAGGGTCACTTGTGTGTGTTGTGCTGATTTTCACAATGTCTTGGCTTTTAGTGTGGATACTTGAAGACTATGGTACTTATAAATGGAGATTGAAGCATGTTGTGGACATGGAGAAACTGTTTGTACACATCAATATTAAAGTTGGTTCTAAGCTTTGTGAAGTGGAGTACAAAGTTATTACAGTTCACCCAGAATGGAATTTTATTTTCCTTGTTGGGAAGGATAGAACACTGATTGCATATGACAGGGGCCGCAGAAAGATTCATGTCATTCATGCCCGTGTTATCCGCTTTTGTAGACCAAGAGGGTGTTTCCATATGAACATGCCTTACTATCTTCCTTATGTTCCATTATTCATGGAGTCATTAGCAGAGCAGTAAAGATGACTTGCTGCATTTTGTCGTCATGACAGTCTTTGTTTAGGTATGGAGTTGTTTTTATTCTATGTATGTATAGGTCAATTTTGGCTTGTTAACTAAAGAAATGGTATATTCAATATTATTAATTATGCTACTTTGTTCAGGTTGTGGATCAGATATGAAGAAGAGGGGTTCCATGGTGCATTGGCTACCAATTCGAAGGATGCACTAATTATATTCATTTTGCCTTGCAAGCAGGAGTGCCACATAGGAGGAGCATAGCTATGTCGTTTTATTACGTAAGTTTGTAGAGATCAGTAACTTTAGTATACAATCTATGTACCGCTTGTGTTAGGGCATCAGTTGAGAAAGATGGTATGGTAACGTCCATTGTTATTGTAAAAGTACTCTTGTTTGTGAACATGGTTTATGAATGTAATAATTATGTATATGTATGCTTTGTTTTCAGCAAGCTATTAAGGGCCTAGCTGAATTAGTAAATATTGTGAAATCAGATGAAATTTTGTCACCGTCGGATGTAAGCGTCGTTTATTGTTTTCTTATCACCACTGCCGCTGGTGGTGCAAATGTCCAACACCATCGCTATACGTACGATGCGGCAGGGATCAAAAGTATATCACCACCGAATCATTTAGTAACCCGACACCGACTAAACAATCATCAAAGGCGGATCATGGTGCAACGTGACTGTGACTATGACCTTTATACTGACGATTCATTCGCTAACGCGACGACGATGTTTACCTCTACATAGACGTCTCGGTCGTCCAAGTGACCGTGAACCCGCACTGTAGATAGTCGGGTCAAAGTACAAGACGACAATGCTGGTGACCACTACATGGGTGGTTGATGCGCTCACACGACGGTGATGATAGCCTCGACACAGGCGGATAATTTACCAATGCAGCGGTGTTAGTGTATACCCACAGTCGGGTCGTGCTCCAATGCAAAGGAAGTAAAGACCTTATCATGGATAGATCATAAGCCAATGCGACGGTGTTAGTGTACACCACAATCGGTCTCAGATGTCGACGGTGAAGGCTATAACCATCACTGTCGACAGCTTACTGTCGAGGCCGAAATTAGACTGTGATGGGGTTACGATGTGGTTGTGAAAGGTCTGAATGTAGCAGTGACTGATATCTCCAAAGGAACATGAATCCTGTATTTCTTTGTTTTTCATGCAATCTAGGTCTAAAGGCCTATTTGAACACGGGAATCATACATGAATTTCACATAAATTAATTTAATTTCATAGGAAAAAAATATAGGAACAGTTCCGCAATCCAAATAGGCCCTAAACGTTCGATCTGATTAGCTAGGTCAGATATTAGATTCAAATAGTTATTTTGGATATCCATGGGCTGCCAATTGCTAAAGCCCAAGATAAAACTTCAGCCCAAACGGGTAAGTGGAACATAGTTGGTTATAGAAGTATAGATGAACGAACTCCAAATTCTAACCTCACTTGATATTCTAACAAAGTAAAAATAAATTGAGAAAATGCAAATAGTCAGTTATTGCAATTTTTCGATAGCAACAGTTTGGAAGCTGAGAAAAAAATAACTGATTTGACTAAAATTTAGCGGTAATGTTGGAAGTCAGACGTCCGTCCACGCTAAACGTCCCTGTTGGTGGACTCAACGTCCAGAAGCTGTCGTTCTTATCCGCTCCCCTCCAGTTACCACAGATTAAAAAAATCATGCATCACCGTGACTCCGTGGGGCACGACCGGTTCCGTTGCGGCTCCCACACGCCTCCCTCTCTACTGTGTCTTCCGCTGGCCTTCCTCTCCACCGCCGCCATGCCTGCACCATCGTGGCGTGCTCCCCCATGACTGTATCGTCGCGTTGTGCTCCCCCACGAGGCCACGACCGCACCGCCATAGCGTGCTCGTCGCGCCAGGCTACACCACCTGACTGTTGCTGAAAGCGTATGTTGCAAGCGTATGTTTCGAGTGTTTTAGAGGTATGTTGCAAGTGTTTCAGATGGATATTGCAAAAAGTAGATTGGGATGTTGCATATGTTGCAATAGTTGTACACGTATGTTGCAAATGTCTGTTACCAATGTTTCATCTGTGTTTTCCGGACACATATTGCAAGTGTGTTTATCTGAATATTGCATATGTTTCACATATACGTTGCATGTGTTTTATCCGGATGTTGTGTATGGTTGCAATGGTTTTCAAGTGTTTTCAGGTGTTTTTTTTCAAGTATTTCAGAATCATGTTTCAAGTGTTTCATCTGCCTTTAGACGCATGTTGCAACTGTTGTGTTTGATGTTTCAAAAGTAGACTGGGTGTTGCATCTGTACTCTTCGCCTTCTGCTGCATCGTCTCGGTGTGTCCTCCTCCTGGTGCTGGTAGGGCATCCATACGACGCTGCGGCCGAGTCCTTCCGAATCGGAGGGGCCGCCCCCTTTCCCTATTTGTCGCTCGGGCAGCGCAGGGCCGCGTGGAGCACGTGAAACGGAGTGCAACGCTTGGGCGTCTGTCCCGACGTTTGGTTGCTAGCACTGCCAAAAATTTAAACATAAGGTTCTTAATCTTAGGGAATTTCGAGAATTTTGAATTTGTAAGCATTTGAATTGAATAACGTTTTGAACAATTGAAAACGTGTGATCCATGTGGTTTGTTGCTTAACCTAATGTCTGGAAAAAAACAAAAAACGTTGTCTGTATCTAGCTCGTCATGTATCTGATATTTATTCGTATTTGTAACGAGTCAAATTCAAATTTATATTTATATTCGATACTACTGAATATCCAACTCTAAAGAAAAAAAATATATACGAAAAACAAATACGCTTATGGAGTAGCCTAAAAACAGACACGCTAATCTTCTTGTGGCGCAAGCCTCGAGGGGAGGGGAAGCAGAGGACGACGGAGGCGGGCTCACTCGTAAGGCTATCTCCAACAACAATAACTAAAATAAAAGACTTATTCGTTCAAGTAAAAGATTTAATATATATTTGACATCTTTTTCAACAATAAAATCTAAAAAAGAATTATTTCTGTAAATAGATTTTCAGAAAAAAAATACTTATATTTGAGACCTTAATAAGTCTCTCATATAAATACTCTGTGTCTCTAACCGTCTATTTTAGGTTTGGGTTTCCTCCTCGGAGACAGTCTAAGGAGGGGCAGGCCAGGCTCCCAGCGCGTCGCCGCCGAGCAAAACGCCGTCTGGATCCCCCTACACGCCCCGCCGGTCGCCACTCGTCTCACGGTCCGCTCCCTTACTTGCTTCCTTCCTTCCTTCCTTCCTTCCTGCCTTTGCGTAAGTGCTTGCTTGCTTGGATTGGATTGATTCCGCCGTGCTAAGCGCTTAGGGTTTTGTTTTATTCGTCGATCGAGAGCACCCGGGCCCTTCTATGTTTTCTCCGTTCAGACTCGGTTACTCGTGGTCCCAAAAATCGGGAATGATGTGCGCCCCTGAGACTCGTTGATGATAGGATGATTGTTTCATTTTTTCCCCAGTATATGCAAACTATTGTGGTAGTTGGCCGTAGAATACATCTGTTTTGCATTAGCTTCTTGAGTTCTTGTAACATGTTGTTTAATCCAACTATCCAAGAACGTGTAGTGCATTTGGAATAGGGTGTTCGTATTGTGATTCGTCCAATTTTATTTTGGTTCAATATCTGAAGTTTGTGTGTGTGGCGGTGATCATCCCAAGTTTACGTGGATCACTTTCTTAGCATTTCAGTCCGTTGGTATCCAATCACGTGGTGATGTTTTGCTTAGTTACATTTGCTTTGCTTTGTTATCACTTCCTGAATTGTAGCGAGTTGGGTTTGCTGTACACAAGCCTGGCTTTTTAATCTATCAGGCGCAAATGATAAATCTTCTTTCACTTCGTGTATGGGAGCTAATGTTGGTTTTCTAATAAGTTTTGTTGAATTTAGCATATTGTTGACAATTTTGTGTGTTTTGATGTTTTTTACATTTTCACTAAGGGGTCCTGTTGTCAGTATTGCATTGCTTGTATGAAAGAACAAAATACTATACACCTGTTCATCAAAATCCAGTGTTGCGAGGAACATAGACATGTTGAAATCCTAGAGTTTTCAGGATTATGTGTATATCATAATTACTGAGATATTATTTTCTGGAAATGTCCAGTTACAGAGAGATTATTTTCTGGATATGTCTGTCTGTGTAAAGTGTGTGTTGTCCATGTCTTAGGCAAGTTAAGGTGCTACAATATTTATCTATTTGTGTGTACCATGCTCATACTGGAGAACTTTTCATATGTTCAAGGGCTTATATTTTCCTTGAACTTACTGGGAACTGCTCATAAGTCCAGTGCCTTTTGTTTTGAAGTCAGATGTAAAGAAGGTAGTTTAGTATATCATTGTTATGCACTGCCAAGAACATAACACTAGAATAACTGGATACTCTCATAGTAGGATCTGAATGCATAAGATCAAATTGATTCTGGCTTCTGTCTTTGTTCTGTTGACTTGATATGTTCCTTGGCTGATTGAACTTAGTAATATTCTTTTGCTATCCTTTCTCCTCATTCTTTTATTGGACTATTTCTATTTCTCTGGTTGACAGAGGGAGCATGGAGGGTTCTAACTTGAAAGGTTTGGTGGATGACGAAATTGTCATGAAGACGGGCAAGGCTGCAGGCATCGGTTTAGCTGTTGGCACTGTGTATGGTGCGCTAAATTCTATGCTGCATGATGGGCCTCAGGTTGGCAGTAATGTCAAGTATCCCCAGCTGATCAGAACTACCAAGGTGTGTGGGCATTGTGCAGCAAACTTAGCGGTTGTTGGAGCTACATATGTAGGCGTCGAGCAGGCTCTTGCAAGGTACAGGATGAAGAAGGACATCATTAATGGTGCTGCTGCTGGTTTTACTGCTGGTGCTGTTTTGGGTTTCAGAGGTAAGACATTTATCTTGCTCCAGTTGTTATTCCTAGCCTGAACTTATAGTAAAAATAAACTCCTTTGGGATATGATTGTGTTTGTGTGATTTGTTGTCGATGATATTTTACTTGAACTTTCTCTGTTGATTTGTTACCACCTGTTCCCACAATTTTCTTTGGTGCTGGGGTCATCATGCTTCGGAAATTTCTTATGCTGCATAGTAGAAATTAGCTTCGAGCTATATGGGGACTTAATTTCTCGATTAATTTAATTGCATTGGTGAGAAATGCCATGCCACAAAGGTTACTTTGGAATTAGATTTGCTGTATGCACTTCTTGATAATAGAATCCTGTGTGTTATCAGAAGGTCTAGGATGCTATTCTACGACATGTAAAAATTCAACATGAAACATTAGGCAATGCTTTACTGCAAATTTTGACACAGTTACACCCATTCTTGCATGTTAGATATCATGATTCATGGGAAGGAGGTCATTTGTTGACTTACTACTCCTGTTACTGTTCCACTTCCACTGATGGTTCTCATATGTGTTGTCCCCTTTGTGCATTACACAATTATCATCTTGTTTGATGAAGTAATACTAACTTGTCAATCTGGCATTGTTGCTTTGTGCAGTTGGGAGCTTCCGGACAGCATTCTTTTCAGGGTCTGCACTCGCTTTGACATCTGTACTGCTGGATGTCACCGGAATGAAAACTACTGATGAAGAAGAAAAAGGCAACCACTAGCCACCCTATGAAATGGAAGAGCAGAGGAGTTCCATCTCTAAAGAAATTCTAGTAGAATAGTAGTATCGGCGGCAGTGAAGAGTTTCTTAACCATCGATCTTAGTACACAAACGTAGTCTGTTCATAATAGAGGTAGTAGGTTATATATTTCGCTGGGGTCCTGGTCTGAAGCCTAAACACATGTTTGCAGAGTACTTTCTGCCATTTTCATCTGCTGCTAGGTTTTTTCTCAAACTGCAAGTCGAAGTCACTGGTTAGTTCGTTCAAGTACCATCAGGTTCCACCAAATTCTGAATCTGTGCTGCAAGTTGTCTTTTTAACATTTTATATGGAAGCAGTGCATGTTTTTTGGTACTAGGTGTTTAATCTGAGATCTTGTTAGTTGTTTCTTCCTGATGTATGCTCTATGCTTGAGAATGTATATAGTTAGCTTCTGCTTATCTGCAGGGGTTTAATGCTCTTCTATGTTTTATATGACTGTCACAGAATATTGATATATTTTTTCTTTTGCTCTTCGTGCTGAAAACAAAGTTTATAATTTCCTAAAGAATAGTTTGTCAAGAGTTTTGTAGACTCAGCCATATACAAGATCTGGCTAAACCTTACGAGGCTGGTGCTCTGTCCAGCACAAGCACAAATGTCCAAAATACAGGCTCACAAGATCCATGTATGCCACCTGGCCCCCAACTCTCCCGTGGATCCAGTGTGGCGTGACCCCATTGGCTCCCTGGATATCCCTCCTTTCCCTCTCGCGCTCGCAGCAAAATCCATTGCTGGGCTCTCGCTTCTGCAGCTTGCTCACTACCCCCAAAACGTTCACAAAATCTCCAGAAAAATCCATTTCGTAACCAAAAATCTCAAAAAGAAAAATCAAGTGAAACCGGTAACGGAAAAATGGCAGTGGTTGGCCTATCCAGTGCTTTCTCTCCTCTCAGGTGAAGAAAGATTTCTCCCTTTCTACTCTCCCTCCTCATTCTTCAGTATGTGATTATCGTGAAACGGTGAAACCTGAAGAATCGGAATCTGTCTGCATGTTTTCAGAGGTTCTTGGATGGCCGTGAGGATCAGGCAGGGTGGGGAACCTGCAGGAATCAGCCTGTCTCCAAGGAGGAGGAGGAGAAGCTCCTCCTCCTGCGCGGCCGTGGTTCGGGCGGAGGTGAGCTTCGTGGGCGCCGACGAGGCGAAGAGGCTCGTGGACGAGGAGGGCTACACGGTGCTGGACATCAGGGACAGGACGCAGCGCGAGAGGGCACACATCAAGTCCTCCACTCATGTCCCTCTCTTCATTGAGAACCAAGACAATGACATTGGTACGCGAACAACTACTGCCCGCGCCACCATCTCAACATCAACATCTTCGCCCATGCATTCTTCCTACATTTCTTTCTTTTCTTTTTTGGAGGAATTTCTTGCAAGAAATGTTATGCTTTTCTTGTAGTACGTTGAATTGAGTTGAGACCCTGTATGTTCTGTTTAATTTTTGATTTGTTATTAAGGGACGATCGTGAAGCGCCAGCTGCACAACAACTTCGCGGGGCTCTTCTTCGGTCTGCCCTTCACCAAGCTCAACCCGGACTTCGCCAGGACAGTCAAGGACAAGTTCTCGCCCGAGAGCAAGGTGCTGGTTGTCTGCCAGGAAGGTCTCAGGTTTGTGGCCGAACAATTTTGTCATCAAGTTCCTTTGTCAGGACTAAGGACATGTTAAGCAAGCAAATTAAACATTCAATCGAGCTAAAAGGTGCAAGTACTCCCTATGATTGCATCTACAAGTTGTCTCGGACATTAACACGTTTCCACTGACAATTTGACTAGCCTTCTCTATCAAAATATTATTTATTTCAAATAAAAGCCAATTGTATGGACCATCTTTAGAGGGTTTTTTTTTTCAACTCCAGCTCTATGCTACAGTATCCAAAAGAGCCGAAGCCGGTGAAGTCAATTTTCTGGTTCCACCGGCTTCTAGTTCAATTTTGGGAAGACAGAAAAATAGCTCCATACTATAACAACAACAACAAAGCCTTTAAGTCCCAAACAAATTGGGGTAGGCTAGAGTTGAAACCCAGCAGAAGCAATTAAGGTTCATGCACGTGAATAGCTGTTTTTCAAGCACTCCTATCTAAGGCAAAGTCTTTGGATATATTCCATCCTTTGAAGTCTCCTTTTATTGCCTCTACCCAAGTCAATTTCGGTCTTCCTCTGACTCTCTTCACGTTATTATCCTGGCTTAGGATTCCACTACGCACCGGTGCCTCTAAAGGTCTCCGTTGGACATGTCCAAACCATCTCAACCGGTGTTGGACAAGCTTTTCTTCAATTGGTGCTACCTCTAATCTATCACGTATATCATCGTTCCGAACTCGATCCCTTCTTGTATGACCGCAAATTCAACGCAACATACGCATTTCCGCGACACTTATCTGTTGAACATGTCGTCTTTTCGTAGGTCAACAATCTGCACCATACAACATAGCAAGTCTAATCGTCGTCCTACAAAACTTGCCTTTTAGCTTCTGTGGTACCCTTTTGTCACCAAATTTTAGAAAGAGGGGCTCTCCCAAACACAACCTATATGTTCTTAATATATATAAGCCGGAGCCATTTTAAGAAGAAAAGCCTTCCCAAACACAACCTATATGTTCTCAATATATATAGTCATCTACATTTTGATGGTGGACATTTAGAATTTTGACCCTAAATAAATCCTAGAATGACCTGTATTTGCAATCAGAGGGAGAATATTATTTATATCGTAATGCGATTATTGAGTAGTCCAGTTTTTTTTTATTGAGTAGTTGGATGATCTCGTATCGATTATTGATTCGGTTTTCCCTTGGTCTGCTGAAGGTCAGCGGCCGCTGCAGATGCACTGGAGAAAGAAGGCTTCCAAAATATTGCATGCATTACATCAGGCCTTCAGACAGTGAAGCCAGGTACCAAACTGATAAGCTCACAGAATTTGTTGCTCCAAGGTGTTTTGGAGTTTAAGCTGTAACATATAGCTCAAAATAATTTTACAGGAACGTTTGAATCTGTCGGGAAAAGTGAGCTGCAGAACGCGGGGAAAGCTGGACTTGTCACCATCCAAGGGAAGATTTCAGTAGTCCTTGGGACTGTACTGATCAGTAAGATTATTGTATTACTCTCTTTCAGAAATAACCAAATGGACCAGCTATCACCCTATCTTATGGCCACTCATGTGCAGGTGCCTATCTGTTTATAACATTCTTCCCCGACCAGGCTGAGAAGCTTTTTGACTTGGCTGGCATCAGTTTGTGACCAGAACTGATGTTCTTTCCATTCGTATTGGGTACTCCAGTTCATAATCAGGTCATCATTTGCATCTGTTCTCTGAAATCTTTGTCAAAATTATGTTCATCCAGAGATCCCTGTCCTCTCCAAAATAGAAATGTTAGAATTATTTGATGTCGAGACGAGTTACATCTTGATTCTAAAGTTCCTTCATGTATTTCAATTCTACTTTGGAGTTTTCTACTGAATTTGACGTGACCGCTGAAGTTAATGCTAGAACGCATCTAACAATTTATTTGACTTGCAAAAGTGCAAATGCCCTTGCTTTATTGTAATAACATCATGAATTCCCTTACTTCTTCGTAGGTAGCAAGACCTAAGAGAAATGCTTATAGGCCTGGTTTAGTTCATCCTCTTAAAGTTTAGTTCCTATCACATCAGATGTTTGGACATATGCATTGTTAGACCTTGATCTGCTGGGAAGAGGGCGTAGTGAGTAGGGATAGGAAGCAGAGGAGGGGCGTGAGCGCTGGCGGCGGATTGGCGGCGCCGTGGCCGGCGCCGGGAACGGGGACAACCCCTGGACGGTGAACAGTAGGGCTGGGCGCCCAAGGGTGACAGAAAGTCACAATCCCAGGCTGATTATTTCTTAACCATAGTTTAGACCATATAGGCCAGCGATTACAAGGAAACAAACTATCTCTCCTTAATTCTCTCAACAAACTATCTCTCCTTAATTCTCTCAACCACTTATTTTAGGAAAATAACTAATGACTGCATGCGATCTGGGCGTGGCTGCTGCATGCACACACCCTGGCCGATCCTAGCCAGTCGCCTGATCTGGTCGAACTGCCCGACCACGACGCCTGTACGTCGTGCCGACCATAACATCTCTTCCCCCCTCGGAAAACAGCTCGTCCTCGAGCTAGAACGAGGGGTGAGCTTGGCGGAAACCATCAACAGGCTCCCAGGTGGCTTCCGAGGCCGGCATGTCCGCCCACTTGACGAGGATGTGTCAAACTCCGCGGCGGAGGCTGGAACGTAAGACATGCTCCGGCAGGAGGAGGGGACGCCCATGCTGTAGAGGTGGTAGTGGCGGTGTAGCAGCCAGCGTTGATGCACCACGGAAGGGCTTGAGGACCCTGACGTGAAACACATCATGGATCCGCGCGTTGTCCAGAAGCCGTAGGCGGTACGCCACCTCACCAATTCGCTGAAGAACTTGATAGGCCCCGGCATACTTAGGGCCGAGCTTGCCGCGCGCACCGGGAGCAAGGGACTGGGTCTGTCGGTGAAGCAGATGGAGCCAGACCCAGTCCCCCACCACGAAGGTGACGTCCCTGTGGTTGGCGTCGTAGAACCGCCGTGCGTGCTCCTGGGCCTGCAGCAACCGAGCACGAACGCCGTCGAGAAACTCATCTCGGCTGGGCAGGAGGCCGTCAACCGCCTCCGTAGCCGCACTGCCGGGTTCGTAAGCGATGAGGGCCAGGCGGGGGACGGTCCGTACACCACCATGAACGGCGTGGTGCGCAGCGAGCTGTGGTAGGCCGTGTTGTAGCAAAACTCGGCCCACGGCAGCCAGTCCAACCAGTCCCGCGGGCGGTCGCCAGGTGATGCACCGGAGGTACATGCCAATCGTCTTGTTGACCGCCTCGGATTGGCCGTCCGTCTGTGGATGAAAGGCGGTGCTCATGCGGAGTTGGACGCCGGCGAAGCAGAACAAGTCACGCCACACATGTCCAGTGAACACCGGGTCGCGGTCGCTGACAATCGACTCTGGGAAGCCGTGAAGGCGCACGATGTCATTGAAGAACGCCCGAGCGACAGACGACGCGGTGTACGGGTGACCCAAGGGGAATGAAATGGGCGTATTTGGAGAATCTGTCCACCACCGTTAGCAGCACACTCTTGCCATGTACCTTGGGGAGCGCCTCGACGAAGTCGATGGAGATGTCCGCCCACACGCGCGCCGGCACTGGGGAGCGGCTGGAGCAGACCGGCCGGGTGGAGAGCCTCAGTCTTGTTCCTTTGGCAGGTGGCACAGGCGCGCACGTAGTCGCTCACGGTGCGTCAATCATGGTCGATGTAGAAGTCGTGGCGGAGGCGCTGCAGGGTTTTCTGGGTGCCCTCGTGTGTGACGGTGTGGGCTGCCTGTAGAACGTCCTCGAGCACCGTAGATGACGCCGGGACGAACACCTTGCCACCCCGGAGAAGCAGGCCATCCCGCGTGGTCCACAGGGCGCCGTGGGCGTCAGCGGCAATGGCGTCGCGGCGCTAGCGTAGCGTGGCATCGGCGTCGATCTCGCGCCGTAGTGCGTCGTAGAGGTTGAATACCGGGGCGGACAACACCGACAGGGTGAGAGCGGTGTCCGTCGCCCCGAGAATAGCCCCACATGCGGCCTCCAGCAGGTCACCCATGCGGCAGAGAGAGGGCGTCCGCCACGGTATTCGTATGGCCCGGTGTGTACTCCACCCTGAAATCGTATTCGAACAATTTACTCACCCAGTGGTGCTGCGGGATCATGGAGAGCCGCTGGTCCAGCATATATTTCAATGCGTAGTGGTCCGTCCGCACGACGAAAGACCGGCCCTAGAGGTAGGGGCGCCAATGCCGGACCGCCTGGACGAGGCCGATGAGCTCATGCTCGTATGCGGCCACCTTGAGGTGGCGAGCCGCGAACGGCTTGCTGAAGAAAGCCAACGGCCCGGTGCCCTGGTGAAGCACAGCGCCGAAGCCCGTCTCGGACGCGTCGCAGTCGACCACGAACGGCGCGGAGAAGTCCGGAAGGTGAAGGACCGGCGCGGTGGAGAGCGCGTGCTTGAGGGCGTCGAACGCGCCGGTAGCCGCATCGGACCACTAGAACACGTTCTTACGGAGTAGCTGGGTCAGCGGTGCTGCGATGGAGCCGAAGTGCTGGATGAACCGCCGATAATACCCGGCTAACCCGAGGAAGCCGTGAAGGCCCCGGGCCGACCGCGGCTGTGGCCATGTCCGCACGGCCTCCACCTTCGTCATGTCCATGGAGACCCCCCGGGGGAGATCACATGCCCCAGGTAGTGGACCGAGGTGGCGGCGAACGTGCACTTGGTGCGCTTGAGGTGCAGCTGGTGCTCGCGCAGAACGTCCAAGACAGCACGCAGGTGGAGCAAGTGGTCAGTCCACGAGGCGCTGTAGATCAAAATGTCGTCGAAGAACACCAGGACGCACCGGCGGAGGAAAGGATGCAGCACAAAATTCATTAACACTTGGAACGTTGCCGGTGTGTTGGACAAGCCAAAAGGCATGACCAAGAATTCAAAATGGCCCTGATGTGTGCGGAACGCCATCTTGGCCACGTCGTCGGGGTGGACGCGGACTTGGTGGTAGCCTGAGCGCAGATCCAACTTGGTGAAGAAACGGGCCCCGTGCAGCTCATCCAGGAGCTCCTCGACGACGAGAATCGGGAACTTATCCTTCACTATGGCCGCGTTGAGCGCGCGGTAGTCTACACAGAAGCGCCAGGAGGCGTCCTGTTTCTTAACGAGCAGCACCGACACGGAGTAGGGTGATGTGCTCGGCTGTATGATGCCCTGGTGAAGCATCTCGGCACACTGCTTCTCCAACTCATCCTTCTGGAGCTGTGGGTAGCGGTAGGGGCGAACCGCGACCGGCTCCGTGTTCAACTTGAGGTGGATGCGATGGTCGCACGGCCGCGCGGGAGGTAAGCCGGTTGGTGAGGCGAAGATGTCGGCGTACTCCTCCAGCAAGCGCTCCAACAACGATGGCTCAGTCCCCCGGGCGACATGTACCTAGGCCGTGTGCACGTGCCCTATCGAGGTATCCACCGGACGTGAGGCGCCGACCCCGCGCCACTGGATGCGACGGCCCTGGTGGAGGAACGTCATGCAGAGCGCGTCGAAGTCCCAAAGGATGGGACCCAGCGTGCGCAACCACGCAACGCCCAGGACCAAGTCGTGGCAGTCGAGGGGTATGGCATAGCAGTCGACGGAGAAGACGTCGTCCCCAACGCGGAGGTCGACGTCACGGGCCAGGCCACGGCATGCGACACGATCCCCGTTCGCCACCGTGACGTGGGCGCCACGGCTATCCTGAAAGGCAAGGTTCGCGCGCTGGGCCGCCGGAAGGCTGATGAAGTTGTGGGTACTCCCGGAGTCCAGCAGCGCTGTGAACGCGTGGGCACCGACGCGGACGCGCACCTGCATGGTGTCCTTCGCCCTGATGCCGGTGATCGCAGACAACGAAATCAACGGCTCCTCGGGGTCGAAAGCTGGCGTGGTCGTCGTGGTAGTCGCGTGCGGAGGTGCATCATCAGGCTCTTCCACGATGTAGTCTGCAGCCTCAAGGAAGAAGAGGCGCGCACATCTGTGGCCACGGACATACGGTTCATCACAATTGTAGCAGAGCCCCTGCTTGCGTCGCTCAGCCATCTCCTCAGGTGAAAGTTTCTTGAAGGGTCACGATGTCGAGGACGATGTGGTGGTGGTAGACGAGCCTACGGCCAGGTGAGTCGACGATGCGGTAGCGGTAGGCGCTAGCAGCGCACGGTGCGCCGGGCGCGCTGGTGGCGCTGGTAAGGCCAAGGGCGTGGCCGCGGCACGACGATCGTACGCGCGCGCGAGCCGCATCACGCGCTGGAGGTCCTGCGGGTCGTGCAACTCAACATCCACACAAAGGGCCTCAGGTAGCCCCCCTGTGAACAACTGGGCCTGTTGGAGAGGCGCCAGGCGGCCGGCATGCGCCAACCGTGCCTAGAACGCTTGCATGTAGGCGTCGAGGGAGTGGAACGGCAGCCGCGCCAAATCTGCGAGATGGTTCGTGCTGATGGCGGGGCCGAACCGGTTGTGACAGAGGCGTGTGAACTCCTCCCACTGAGGCTCCCCAGCGTCGCGCTCCAGGATGTGGTACCACTGTTGGGCAGTGCCATGGAGGTGGTACGAAGCGAGCCAAACCCGGTCCACCGAACGGGTTTGTTGGGCGCGGAAGAACTGTTCGCACTTGTTCAACCATCCCAAGGGATCCTCCGAGCCGTCACAGGTAGGAAAGGTGAGTTTGTGGTATTTGGGAATGGCGTGACCCTCAGGGTCGGGGGGATGTTGGATCTGGGTGATGGTGAGTGCATGGAGGCGGAGGGTAGGGTGCAGGGGTGAGGGCAGATGGATGCACCCTGGAGGATTGAGGAGATGGATGGTAGTGGGGATGGCGACGGCGGAAAGGCGATCTGAGTGATCGGCACCCCCGTGGTCGGTGGCTCAGAGGGTCCGGAGGAGATCTCTATGATGACCGGGCGAGATCCCGGCGGCGTGGGAATGCCACCGTAGCCCGGGAGGCCCAGGGTGAACAGCGGCACCGTGGAGGACGGTAGCGCCGGAGCGATGGACGACCGGGTCTCCACAGCCGTCAGGCGCGCGGCGATGTCGTTCTGGCCGGTGGTGAGCGCCGTCATCTGTACCTGGAGCCCTTGGATGGCCTGGGTCATGGCCGCGAGTGTGTCCGCGAGGGTGGCCGGGGCACCCTGCTGTTGCGAGGACAGGGGCAGGGTGGTAGTGGGGACGAGGGCGGCGAAGGTGGCTGTTGTGGCGGTGGATGTCCCAGAGGTGGCCATGGTCCTTGATACCTGGTTGTTAGGCCTTGATCTGCTGGGAAGAGGGCGTAGTGAGTAGGGATAGGAAGCAGAGGAGGGCGTGAGCGCTGGCGGCGGATTGGCGGCACCGTGGCCGGCGCCGGGAACAGGGACAACCCCTGGACGGTGAACAGTAGGGCTGGCCGCCCAAGGGTGACAGAAAGTCACAATCCCAGGCTAATTATTTTTTAACCATAGTTTAGGCCATATAGGCCAGCGATTACAAGGAAACAAACTATCTCTCCTTAATTCTCTCAACAAACTATCTCTCCTTAATTCTCTCAACCACTTATTTTAGGAAAATAACTAATGACTGCATGCAATCTGGGCGTGGCTGCTGCATGCACACGCCCTGTCCGATCCTAGCCTCTGCCTGATCTGGTCGAACCGCCCGACCACGACGCCTGTACGTCGTGCCGACCATAACATGCATGGAGTATTAAATATAGACTAAAAAAATAACTAATTGCACAGATTGTGACTAATTTGCGAGATGAATTTTTTAAACCTAATTAGTATATAATTTGACAATTTGGTGATACAGTAAAGCTACAGTACGTGTGCTAATGCCTGATTTATTAGGCTTAATAAATTCGTCTCGTGGATTCTTGAGGACTTCTGTAATTTGTTTTATTGTTACTATCCGAACACTCCCATATAACACCCCATGTAACACCCCTAAACTTTAGCCCCTGGATTTATACACCACCTTAGATGCTAACTAGGGAGGGACACCCCCATGTGATACTAGATGTGACACCCTAAACTTTAGCTCCTGGATTTATACACCACCTTAGATGCTAACTAAGGGGGGACTCTTTGATAGGGATAAACTCATAATAGTACCAAGAACAATTTGTGTTCTGTTACTTCTGTAGCAAGCCACAGAGCCTGTTCAGGTTTTTTGATTTTCACCCAAAGATCTAAGGCACTATTCTTTAACAAATAAGATGAGAATCATTGCAGAATCTGAGTAAATGCTCAAATACGAACTAATCAGATATATTTCCCATTTCCTGTAGGATGATTGGCTGATCAAGTTGACTCACTCAGATGTTTCCAGGCCGAAAAGGAATTTTTGCTCTGTGTATTATTATGGAATTCTTGACAGATCAGCACTTATATTCTTTGAAACATCCCTTTTATCGATGTACCTCCTATTTCTATATACTGCTTGATTCATCTACGTGTTTGTGTTGCTTCTTGAAGTATTTAGACCTCTGCAGCTATGATTCAGGATTCCAAATAGAAGCTTTTATCCATCTAGTCATGCTCATCCACTGCAGAACATTGACTTGTAGAACTTGGTACCAATTGCAGTTGCAGATGAAATGATTGTCTTGTGTAATGACCTAATAATAGATCTTGCACTTGATGGGATGTTGTGGATTGCGATGGAAACTGAAAATGCCATAAATCTAAGGAAGAAACGTGCGTTCTAAATTTTATCTATCTAAAAAAAAAAATCGGTCCAGTTTGTTCATTCTCCATTCAATTAATCAAAACTTAGGAGAATTGAGGCCATATTACAATGCATGTATCTCAGTTGTTAAGTAGCTTTTCTGACGATTCAGACATCTTATCTCTGAGGGTATCCCAACCGACCAAGGGACATTAGAACTTAAAACGATTTTGTCCTGTAACCTTAGCACGAAAGAAGAAATATGACATTCATGCACAAATTTCACTTCTCACCTTTCCCTTTTTAGTTTGGAGACACCAATACAATTCATTCAAGCAGTCATATTTATGACTGAAGTACAGTAGTAAAGAGCAGAAAGCCTTACACCTGTACCACCATCGTCTCCTAGAACCAAATACTGTTCAAAGAATGATTTTGAATCCCAAATGGAAAAGAAAGGAATGCATTTGAACGCGCTCATCAGGCAAATTTGAAAATCAGGAAGTCAGGGATTGAACTGACAAAACACTAATGCTGGAATGTACAAGATGTAGAATTCGATTCAAGTAAACAAACATGGTATATAACTGAAACAAACCATGCTGCCTTTGTGTCATCATATAGAAGTGCCGTTAAGAAAAACTGTAATCATATGAACAAGCAAAATCCTTCACATACACTGTTATGGTACGAGAATTGTTTGACATATCGAAATCACATTGAAGGTCTTGATCACTTTGTTATCAAAATCTAGCCTCCAAGTATCCCTCGTACTACATGTATTCGCCAAGATATTCCCCCTCTAGTGCTCCTGCAAATTTCTGCTAATCTAAGCTCTATTCACACGAATGGGTTGTCCTTCCAATTCCTGAAACCACAGTTAATTATAGAACAATAAGACATTAGTCACATGCTCTGTTCCAAAGTTTGATATCAAAAGCCATGCCAAGTTTCAAGGCTTCAAAAATCTTTTGAATAGCAAATATAGGAGGTTATGGTCTCAATGCATGCTGAAATATGGTTAAACGTTAAAGAACGACAAGGATATTAATATCAGTAAATAAGTTTCTTTCGGAATGATATGTTGGAAGAATATGGCATCAGTTGATGTAGTTCAGATCATGTAATTCTAACTCATCTGTACACATGACAATCAGTAAGTTAATTCCATATTTCCATCTATTTTTCACCTAAATGATAAGATAGAAGATTGCAGCACAGCATTTTTCTTTTGTTTTGCAATCGCCAAATGGTGACTACTTTATGAGGTACCAAAGAAATGGCAGAAATGCATAAAATATACATGAGAAACTTACCGCGTTATTGAAAGTAGCAACAGCAGCTTCAACTTCTTCCTCGGAAGAGAATGTGACAAAGCCATACCCCTTTGATTTCGAGGTCCCCGGAATGTGGGAGACTGTGGCACTGAGGATCTTCCCCTTTTCAGAGAAGAAGTTTTTAAGAACTTCCGTTGTTACAGTCTTTGCAAGATTACCAACATAAACCTTATACTGACTATCCACAAATACAGGCTCGGATTCTGGTGCCGATCGGTCAATGTTCGGTAAGAAGCTCTCTGTAACATTCACTTTAATTTTTCGATCACCAACCTCCTGGCACAAAAAGCAGAAATATGAGTACCATGGCTGCATTCCCCTCAAAGTTCACAAATATGCCCTGGAGCAGAATTGCAACATTGGATGCTTACGGTCCCATTGAGAGCCTCAACTGCAGCATTGGCTTCTTCTGCAGTGCTCATCGTGACAAACCCGAATCGTCGGCTGCTGTTGGTATACTTGTCGTACATGACCTGCAGGAAACAATTGAACATTTCCATTTCAGCTTTCGGAGACCTGAAGTTATTTTGGAGCATAAAGCAAGACACTCATCACAACATAACCTTGTCTATTTAATATTGATACAGCAATTCGACAGAACCAATGCAAGCAGCCAAACCACACACGGATTACCATTTCCGAGACTCCAGTAATGTTTGAGCAAGAACTAAATAAATTAGATTGAATTTGGGCAAGAACTTGAGTGGGAAAGGCAGGAACCAAGAAAGACTGGTGTTGACAATCAAGTGGTCTTGCTGCGTGTTTCAGGTTGTGTGCAACCTAGGGCGAGCTAGCCCTTGCTGATGTTTGATTTAGATCCCAATCCAACGTCAACAACTGGGAAGTGAGAAAGGTCCAATCTTGGAATGGGATAAGACACTACCTCGGCCCGCTCGACGGTGCCGTGCGCAGCGAACATGTCGCGGAGCTCGTCATTGGTGACAGTCCTGGGGATATTCCCGACGTAGAGCTTCCGCGCCGCCACCGCCTCTGGCGCCTCGAGCACCACCGAGGAGGCGGACACCCGCAGCGCCAAGCCCCGGCGCCACGCCTGAGGCGTAGCGGCGGTCCGGAAGGAGATACGGATAGGGGTGGAGACGGAGACGGAGGCAGGGCTCAGGCAGCGCCGATGGAGGGCCCGAGGAGTTACTAGAGAGGAAATGGCGGTCGTCATTGGAGGGGAGAGGAGAGGAACGAGAGGGGAGGAGCCGAAGGAGGACAGCGTTATCCGTTGTCGCGGGTGGATTCGGTGATTTGGAGATACAAACGAAAAAGTTAGGGCCTGCCTGGAAGTTTTGCCCTGTTCACTCACCTCGCCACGCGCGTTCCGCGTGAAGCTTGCCAGATGAAGTAATCCAATTTTGGCTCTCTCTCTGGGTAGGAATTTTATTTTAATTTTAACATTTTTTAAACTAATTTTAAATCTAACACTATTTTTTTCTTTAAAACAAACACTTTTGGCCGCGCCCATTGCCATGGCGCAGTGCATGGTGTCGCGGCGGGTGGTGGCGACGACCGGAAATACTTACCGATGACGTGGCAGGGCCTGCCGCGTCACCGATCTTGGCGCGGCAGTGACGTGCCCTGATCGGTGGCGCGGCAGTGACGAATAAAAGCGCTGCGGGCCGGTCCCGCCTGCCCGAGCACGCCCGCCTGCTCGCGCACGCCCGCACCCGCCGCCGCGCCTGCCGCCGGCAGGGACTGCCCACCGCCGAGCACGTCGGCCGCGCCACGAACGCAGGCACGCCATGGCCGCCGGCCGCCCGCTGCGCCCGCCGCGCCCACACGCCGGCGTGCCACCCCCTCTAGCCACGCACGGCGGCTGCCCGCCGAGGCCAGCACCCGCGCCTCCCGGCCCGGTCTAGCGCGCCACCGCCGCGAGGACGAGCGCCGCTGCCGCGAGGTACTCCCCTAGTGTATTTGTTGATTGAATCGACATTATTAGTATAGTAAGTTAGTAAAATAAATAAAGTTAGTATAATTAGTAAAGTATAGTTAGTAAAGTTAGTTAATTTAGTTAGTATAGGTAATATAGCAAGTTAGTATAGATAGTAAAGTTAAGTAATTTAGTTAGTACAGTTAGTGAGTCTAGTTATACATTGTATTTAGTCTAATTAGTTGTTGTAGTTAGCCTTGTATAGATATTAATATTAGATTAGTTAGTATAGTTATAGTTAGAATATGTATTAATATTACTATGGACATTACGTTCTGAACTATAGGATGTCAGCATGACGGATATGACAGTTTGTGACACCGGTCTCCAGATGTGTAGAAAATCATTGTATGACTACGAGAAAGAAACATTTAAGAAGGGGATGATATTCAATACAATGTCAGAGATGAAGCTCTTTCTTCAGGACTATGTTGTGTATCACCATAGGCCGTACACCGTGACTCATTCGGACCAGGAGTTGGGGTACCACGTGATATGCAAAAACGGTTGTATGGGGAGGTTAAATGCACGAAAGAGATAGAGTGATGACAAGTGGAGGATAAGTAAAGTTGTCGAACCCCACAATTGCCTAACAAATAGGGGGAAGGAAAATCATCAGAAACTCATTGCACGTTACCTTGCTTGTCGTATATTGGGGCTCGTTGATGACAATAATGATATTTCGGTGTCTTCTTTACAATAGTCCATATCTTAATTCGTTAAGTATGATGTGAAGTACGGAAAGCTTGGCGTGCTAAGCAAATTGCTCTGGCGATTCGATGGGGTAGTTGGGAGGAAGCGTACAGCAGGGTGCCGCGCATCTTATGTGCAATGCATTACTACAACCCTAACTTGAAATGGTTTGTGGACACCGGAGGGATGTGTTTTTGGGATTCGTTGAGGCATGTCCTCTATCGTGTGTTCTGGTCGTTCGCGCAAACAGAACATACATTCTAGTTTTGTCGGCCAATCGTACTTGTTGATGGCACTTTCCTGACAGGAAAGTATAGGGACACCTTGATGATGGTTGCTGTTGTTGATCCCAAGGACCAGATAGTACCCATGGCTTTTGCTTTAGCAGAGGGAGAGACCAATGAATCGTGGTCATGGTTCATGCGGCTTCTATGTGTATAAGTGCTTGGCCCATCTCGTATTATATGTTTGATCTCGGACTGTTACCCAGAGCTTCTTAATGCTGTAGCTGAGCATATAGATGGGTTCCCACCTCTAGTGCATAGATGGTGCATGAAACACTTTGCCGCTAATTTCTGGCGGCATTAGAGGAAGTAGGAGATATGTGACAAGGTAAAGGCTCTATGTTGTGTACATACAGAGCACTAGTTCAAAGAGACAAAGTGAGAACTAGACAAGATGGTAAATAAAGCGGGAAAGGCCTGGTTAGAGGCGCAGATGGAACATAAGGCTCAGTGGACGTTAGCATATTACGAGGGGGGTTTCAGGTATGGCATCATGACCACTATTCAACCGTGTATTCACCGGAGTTCGATCGTTGCCTGTGTCTGGAATTATTGAGTTCTCCTTTCATAAGTGCAACGAATATTTTGTCAAGAGGTGGGAACTTGCGCAGAGGAATATAGCTAAGTAGAAGCATTTTGGAAAGGCCAGAGCTGAACATTTGAAGGAGGCCGAGGAATTGGCCAAGCAGCACACCGCCGAGCTGTATGGACCCCGTCGCCATATCTTTAGTGTACGGGGCAAGGGTGGCACAAGCTTGGGTGACGAACGTTATGGTGGACGAAACTACCGAGTTGATCTTGAAAAGGTAGAGTGTAGTTGCAACGTCCCTCAGATCATGCATGCCCATTGCTCTCATATGATCACGACCTGCAGGGTTCACGGGTACAACTATGAGAATCTACCATATATATCACCCTTGTATATCTGTTCGAACACCATTAGTATTTGGGAGATGAGCTTCGAGCCATACCTTGACCCGACACAGTGGCCACCTTATAATGGTTATGACTACATGCCGCATCCGGATCTAATGAAGGTAGGAAAGGGTAGGAGAAAGAAGGAGCGACTCAAGAGGGACATAGACGCTATGAGAGGGTACGGCGAAGATATGTACGGAGGTAGAGACTTCAACGAGACCCATAACAGGAATCTTTGCTCCGTTAGTAAAGAATCTAGTCACAAGGCTAGTAGACATAGAAGACGAGGGCAGCAGGTGCTTTCATATTGTGTTCGTATTGCATAACAAGTAGTTTAAATTTTATAATGCTACATAATGTTAATTTGAATATTGTTAATTTGAATACTCTAACCCTTTGTTTATCAATTTATAATAGGATGGCCCCTTCCACGCCGCACCAGATGTACCCTCTTCTTGAGGTGGAGTACGACGACCCCCTTCTTTCACCGAACGATGAGGTTTCCAAGAGGCGTCCGAGGAATTCTTACACTCCTAGGACTTATCATAGTCAACCATATGGCCACAATAATGGCCTATTCTAAGCTTCGAAGGGACTAGACCATAGTTGGATTTAACACCAACCTCATCATAGTCAACCATATAGCCGCAATAATGGCCTATTCCAAGCTCCGAAGGGACTAGACCGTAGTTGGATTTGACACCACATTCGCACATGACTGGAGGTGCTTTGTAAATTAACATTTCTTTCTTCTTTTGCTTTGCCTTTGGCGGTTCTTCCGGCCATTGGTTCTTAGGACCATACAACCACTCCTTAAAACGACACTTTGCCATTGAAAATACCTAAATAAGGTGACATTAGTACATGAACACATATAGCTCAACATTTCAACACATACACTTTGCACTTACTTCAATGTATTCTCAGGGTTTATCATAGCTCGATCTCTGCAATTGCACAAAGGAGGTTCCATAAGTCGTCTAACTGTGGCTAAGTGCTTCTCCTTAGCCATCATTGGAGGGGGTTAGGGGGAGGAGGAACCCACCGCTCGAAGTGCTCTCGTGGATGTCACCCTCTCCACCAATCATCGAAAAGGAGGTACCTGGGGTCAAACTTGTCTGCACCGTCGATCCACTAAAAGAAAAAGCACCTCTCATGGGCCTACACAACAAAATTCCAATAAAATATTAGTAACCTAGTAATACAAATGAAGAAAAAAACATACAGAAATAATTACTTACATTAAAATGATTGCATGTGTAGAAGCAACGAGCCGATGTGTCCGGATGTCTCGATTGAAACACATCGGCCGGACGACCACAGTCATAGTTAGGGACAGGGTGGTCAGGAGGGACGGGGGCATCTTTGCTACACTCGTCGGGGGTACAATTCTCTAGGACGACCCCGTTTTCACCAAACTGCTCCCAAAACATGTCTTCCATCTAATAAAGCGGTTCAAATTAAACACCAATCAAAACAACGCAAATTAATGTAAAATATAATCATTTGTATTGCAACTAAAATAATATAACCAACACTTATAGCAACAAAAATATACATGGTAAACATACTTCTAACTAAATAATTAACCTTAACATTGACAAAATCAAACTAATATCTTCCTCCAAACCATAGCCATAGTTCCCAAACATATTTTTCCTCCTAACCTTAACTCTCATTCATAATATTCCAATCCACCATTTAAACAAAAATAAAAAGTGTGTCATTACCTTGAACGAGGCTGAGGAGGGAGGGAGGAGGCCAGGGAATGGAAGGGAAGGGAGGGAGAGAGACAACACTTGAGAGTGGCGGGCGGGCAGGCGCGGCGGCGGGCGCGAAGGCATGGCGGATAGGCGACCAGGCAGGCGGGCATGCTCGGGTAGGCGGGACTAGGCCACGACGCTTTTATTCAGCTCTACCGCGCCACCAATCAGGGCGCGTCACTGCCGCGCCAAGATTGGTGGCGCGGCAGGCCCTACCACATCACCGGTCAGCATTTCCAGTCGTCGCCATGTCATCCACCTGTCGTGCCACCATGCATAGCGCGGCACAGGCTTTTCGCCTCGCCATGGCAATAGGCGTAGCCAAAAGTGTTAGTTTTGAAAAAAAAACAATGTTAGATTTAAAATTAGTTTACAAAAAGTGTTAAAATTAAAAAAATCTAGGGTAGCAAGTTTTTTCTTGCGATAATGATATATGGCGGGCGCCTGGATGGAACAGGCGTACCCACGCTGAACCGACCCACCCTTTTGTCGCATGCTGTTCTGGTCCTTATTCTCTCGATCGCTCACTCTTGAGTCTCATAGAGCTCGCGTGCCCTCTCCGTTCTACTGCCGCGCCCACCTACTGGCTGGGAAACACCACGCGCCACCTCGTTGTCACGCTCGCCCGCCAGCACTCCCTCCCTTCCTCCCTCTCTCCCTCCCCTCTATGAGCTGCATGCGACTCCACGCTACCCAATGACACAACTCCTGTGCCCCCCACCGGAGACGTGGACGATGGTGGTGGCTCCGACGATGTAAGTGGTCCTTCTCTGGATCTGAATCATCCTCCTCCTCCACTGGATCTGAGGAACACGGTGGTGGCTAGGGTTCCGGCGAGCTCTGGGGTCCTTCCATCCTCCCTCCGGCAAGCTCGAAGGTGATGGGCCAGGGCTGGAGCAGCCTATACCTTGAACCCATCTCCTTGCTGTTTTTGTATGTCTTTTTGTTGTTTTCTCTAGGTTGCTATGGGTTTTTTGGATGTTGCAATAGATGATTTTTGAATGTTGCAATGGGATTTTTGGGTTGTTGCAACAGATGTTTCCCTAAATGGTCCCATTTTCCATGTTTCATGGTCGTTTTTTGCGATGTTGTAGTACATATTTTTCGATATTGCAGCAAATAATTTTCGATGTTGCAGTACATAACTTTTTATGTTGCAGCATATATTTTTCGATGTTGCAGTATATATTTTCTGATATTGCATTACTTGTTTTTTCGATGTTGCAGTACATGTTTTTTGATGTTGCAGCACATAATTTTTTATGTTGCAGTACATGTTTTTCAAAGTTGTAGTACATATTTTTGCGATGTTGCAGTATTCATATTCCGATGTTGCACTACATAGTTTTCTATATATTTGCGATGTTGCACTTGAAGTGTTTTTGTGCTCTTTGGGGACAGGTGGCACGGTGGGGGAATAGGGTGATGCAGGGGGCAGTCAGGTTCTATTCTATTCCCACGGTGGGGCAGGGCGGTTTTGGGAAGCGGGGAGCAGCGTTCCATTCTATTCCCATGGGGGTGGGTGGGCGGGGTTGAGAAGGGAGCGGCGTTCTGTTCGTGTTCTATTCCCACGAGGGGCGGGCAGGTTTGGGAGGGCGCGGTGGGAAGGGCCCGGCGTCCGGACACGTTTCACGCGCTGGACATTCGTGCGCTAGAATTACCGGCCAACGCAAAAATAAAGGCAATCCAGGCACATGAACCAAACAACTAGCAACGTCTATTTTCTTGCTTGGCCAGGCAAAACAGTACCTAGCAAAGGTAACAAGCACACCCTTACTTAACCACCCAGATTACTCATAGTTTTCTACTTCAACCTTCACCTATAAAATCATATATTCTATCATTTAAACTATTAAAAATCGTCTAAATAATCCAAACTATTGAAAAAAGTCTAAATAATCCTGCAGTGTGATTTTAAAAGTAGTTACGCTAACCTAAAATATTAAAAATTCTACATACCTCTAACCTATCAAGGGTTGATCGCGTAACCCCTCAACTATGACACCTGATAATGTAGCCCTTAAAGTATCTAATTATGTTTGAATGACCCCTTGATGATCTTGTAGGCCATTGGATACCGTGTACTGCTACACTAGAGTATGTAACTATGCTTACACGTAGTTCCATTTATTGCCCCCACCTCTCTACTCTTTCTATACTGACCCACCACTCGTTAACATGCGATGCCTTGTCTCCTGCTCTACCTCCTGTCACTCATTGAACTCAAGCACCACCCCTCCAACATCCTCATCCAGCTATCCTTTAGTTTTCTTAGGTAGCCATAGGAGGAGAGACTAATCTTATTTTTCTTTTCTTTTTTTCTTGCTGCATGTAGTGTACCGTGACGCCTAAGAGGGGGGGTGAATTAGGCAACTTAAAATTCAACTTCTAAACTATGGCCTCTTTTTCTACCCTTAGCAAAACATATGCAAAAGATAAACTATCTAAATGTGCAACTATGGTTTTGCTAGTGTGTTGCTATCTCTACCGCAAAAGAAGTAATACAAACAATGTAAATGTGGAAGCTAAAGAGCGAGGTAGAGATATGCAAACTTCCATCAATGACTCTAGTATTTTTACTGAGGTATTGAGAAGCTCGCAAGCTTCTCCCTAGTCCTTGTTGGAGCCCCTCGCAAGGAATCCCTCGTAAGGGCCAAGCTCCCAGTTGGGTAACTCCGTAGATAGCCTCAGGCCTTCCCCACACGCAAGTGGGTCTCCGACATGCCTTCTGGCAAGCCTCTCCCGGATGCTCCTCGCCGTCTTCACTATCAAGCTTCTGGCCGAACTGCCGCAGGCCTTGTTCCCTTCGGTACACGGTGGCGGCCACACCACAAACACCGTTGGTGAGATCTCGCAAGACTACAAGCCCCTTCGATGTACAACAATGGTGCACGCAAGCACCGAGTGGTAAGAGGTATGCAAACCTCACTAAACACTAGGCCTAAACCTAGAGCAAGCGCATAAGCAGTGGTCTAATCAACCTAAGCACTTCGCAAAAGCACCTACGCTAATCACCTAATGAATCACTAAGCACTATGCAAGTGGAGATCACTAAAATGGTGTATCAACACCCTTGGTATGTTTCCTCAGCTTCACACATCTCAAATGGCCAGTTGGGGGTCTATTTATAAGCCCCACTGAGAAAGTAGCCATTGGAGACGAAATCCTGCTTTTCTGCTACTGTTCGGATGCTGCTTTCATCCTGACTGGACGTGTCCGGTCGTCCCGACCGTTAGAGTGTGATCAACTGAACGGACGCTGATGGCGTCCAGTCACATGCCACCGAATGCGTCCGGTCGCAACTTCATCACTCTAGAACCTCTCTGTACTCGATCGGACACTGCAGTTCCTACGTCCGATCGATTTGCCGCCAGTGTCCAGTCAGTACTGAGTGTGTTGCCAGGATGATGAATAGTGCCATCATTGCGTCCGATCACTTTCAGTACTCAGTGTTCGATCAGTGCTGTAGATGCTTGTTGTTGTCGAGCCACTGATCAGAGCGTCCGGTCGCTATGCCACCAGTGTCTGGTGCTATGTCCAGTCACCTCTGTGAGCTCGTCTCTTAGCGATCTTGCGTCTAGCTTGGTTCTTATCTTGGTGCTTAGACTTTGCTTGATATCTTGGGTCTTCTCTTGTGCTTCTAGAATCTTGCTTATGGTGTTGATCATGGGATCACCATGTCATCTTTGTCCAAGTCACGTCTTGCATCCTATTGAACTACAAAACAATCACTTGCAAATTCATTAGTCCAATTTGGTTGTATTGGTCATCAAACACCAAAATTCAAAGTAAATGGGCCTAGGGTCTATTTTTCTTACACCACCAGTAAAAAGGGGCCACACACTACACCTTAAGTGCATCGATTGTAGATCAGAGAACCACAAGCTAGATTGTGTACACCAAACAATCTAGCTCAGCGTTAGGACACATGGATCATAGATTGGTGGACCCCTTACGAGTTTGTATGCGATGGTCTGCTTGTTGTCAGCGGGGTTGTTCATGTAAGACCATCCAATGTTAGTGACTAGACCATCTAGTGTGAGCAACCAGACCATCTAGTGTGGGCTCAGGAGTTGTTACATATCTGATGAGTTTCTTTGTCTTTTTTACTAAAACACGAAAGAAAATTATATCAACCACCTAAAAGGTCTTTGTTTGGTTTTGGTAATTGAGTGGCAACCCTAGGTGGACTAATTGTGTTTATGTGAGATACACAGGTGATTAGTCTACAGGTACATGTGTGTGAGCAACATATGCCATGGAGGTAGAAATGGCTCAGAAATGTTGCAAAGCTCACATATGTGATGATGAAGGAGCTCATTGCACATGATACATGACATTAAGTCATGTGATCAAGGTGGAGAAGATCAAGACAACACTTGGCCTGATGGACTAGTTGCAAGAGTGAAGGGCAAGTCAGAGGTTTGGAGTGATGGACCGCGTGGCGATGAAGCTTGAGCAAGACTTGGCGCCGATGGATGAAGGCAACGGTGAAAAGCAAGTGAAGTCAAGATCGATGAACCAATATGGTCATATAATGATATGAAGTGGATCATATCATTTGGTGATTGGTTGGTTGAAAGCTCTAGTTTAGTTTTGGTGAATTGATGAAACCATTAGTGTTAACCTAGTTTATCAAAGTGATTATGAGATAGGTAGCACTACTTCAAGTGAGGAAGCAAATGAAGATCATGACATGATGATGATGGCATGGTGATGATCAAATGCTTGGACTTGGAAAAGAGGAAAGAAAAACAAAAAGCTCAAGGCAAAGATGAAATTGATAGGAGCTTTTCGGTTTAGTGATCAAGACACTTAGAGAGTGTGATCAAATTTAGGATTGATAGCCATACTATTAAGAGGGGTGAAACTCATATCGAAATGCGGTTATCAAAGTGCCACTAGATGCTCTAACTCATTGCATATGCATTTAGGATCTAGTGGAGTGCTAACACCCTTGAAAACATTTGTGAAAATATGCTAACACCATGCACAAAGGTGATACACATTGTGTTTAGCACTTGGGAGCAAGGGTTCAAAAGTTCACTGGTGGAGTGTTAGAGAGTTTCATAGAGTGCACCAGACGCTGGTCACACAGTGACCGGACGCTGACCCTGCGTTCAGTCAGTGGCACGTAGTGAAGTCCACCCTCGGTCTCTTGACCGAACGCAGGTGACTAGACTCTGGTTGAACACTGTTCAGCATTCGGTCATGCTGATGTGGCAGTGAATAGTGGATATGGTGAGTGACTGGATGCTGGGTGAGTACGGTCGGGCATGACCGGACGCATCCGATCATGAGTGGTACCTTACCGGAAGTGACCGGACACTGGGGTCTTGCGTCTAGTCCTAAACTGCAGTGCATCCGGTCATAACTTAAGTGTACTAATGACCGTTGAGATCGGGCAATCAGCGTTTGAAGTAGGGGCCATGTGGTGTGCATCGCGTGATCAGACGCTGGGGGCCTGTGTCCGGTCGCCTCGAATTTTTAGAGAATAGAGAGCCAACGGCTCTTTTCGTGGGGGCTCTCTATTTAAGCCCCATGGCCAGCTCAAGCTCACTCTCTTGGCCATTTGCATTGATATAGCAACCTTGTGAGCTTAGCCAAAGCCCTCCCACTCATCTTCATCATTGATTCATCATCTTTGTGAGATTGGGATAGAATCCAAGTGCATTGCTTGAGTGATTGCATCTAGAGGCACTTGGTGTTTGTGTTTCACTGCCTGATTCACTTATTGCTCTTAGTGGTTGCCACCACCTAGATGGCTTGGTGCGGTGGAGGAGGATTGGCATGAGTTGGTGATTGTTTGTGGCCATCTCCCAGAGATTGTGAGGGGAGTTGTACCTTTCCTGGCAGAGCGCTGTAAGGTAACCCTAGTGGATTGCTTGTGTCATTGAGTTACCTCACTTGTGGGTAGGTTCTTGTAGTGTCCAATTGTGTGGATGAGGTTCGTGCAAACACCTCTTAGCCACCGAACCACCAAGTGTTGATCGACACAACGGGGACGTAGCATGTTGGCAAGCACGTGAACCTCGAGAGAAAATTGGTTGTCTCTTGCCCATTGGTATTCTCCGGGTGATTGAGTTATTATTCATCTTGTGATTGGTTCACTCCTCTAAACGGTGGTATAATCACCTTACTTACTCATTTATATACCAGCAAACTAGTTGTAGCAAGCTCTTTAGTGTAGCTATAATTGAGAGCTTTCTTTGTAGCTTAAGTTCATCTAGTGGAGCTCTTTAGTGTAGCAAGTGTGAGAGCTCTTAGTGAGCAGTGACATAGTAAATTGTGTGACTAGTGATCATAGTAACTAGAATTGTTGGATAGGTGGCTTGCAACCCTTGTAGAGCTAGAGCAAGTTTGCTTTTTGCTATTTGTCATACTAATCAAATTGCTCTAGTTGATTTGTATATATTTTTAAATAGGCTATTCATCCCTCCCTCTAGCCATATTAGGACCTTTCATTGGTGCATGTGTTGCATCAACAATGGAGCGGATGGAATGGAATGCGCAAGGTAAAGGTATAACCTAGGGCATTTTATTTCACCGGTCATAGGTGTGTAGAGAAGTTGATGACCAGGTTTAGGATAATGGCCGTACTATCAATAGGGGCAAACTAGTTTGCATATCGGTCATCTAGTGCCACTCGAGTGATCTAAACGTTGCATCATCACTAGGATCGAGTGGCATGGCAAGTTGAGTGGCTAATCCTTTGGAAAACGATTGTGAAAATACTAACACACATACACATGGTGGTGTTGGCACATTTACAAAGGAGAAGAAGTTGGAGTTGATGTGGATCAACTCGGCGATGAAATGGAGGTGAGAAGGGGTCACTGTGAGTGACCGGACGCTGGCCTCGGTAGGACCGGCGTGTCCGGTCAGTGGCACCAGTTAAGCGCGTGGTCTCGGTCTTATGACCGAATGCTAGCGCAAAGAGGTGACCTGACGCACTGAGGCAGCGTCCGATTGGTCGTGGCGTATGCTAACGTCTTGGTGCAAGGAGCAGCAGTGACACGTGGCAGGTGTCATAGAACCGACCAATTTATAAGAGCGCAAGTACAAAAACAATCGCCGAAACGATCAAATTCTTGCACCTGAGCTCATATAAACCCAGTAGTCAACTAAAACCACGAAGGATTTCAAACCAACTTGGATACAACCAAGATCACAGTAATTCAACATAACACATCACACGTTACAACATTTCACAACCAGTTTGCAGATAGATTACAATACCTTAGAGTCATAGTTATTACAAACCAAGTCTTGTAAAGTAGCGAAAGCAAATAGTTTAACTCACACACATGAGTTCAAATACAAGTACCAGATTGCTGATCACAGCCCACAAAAGTATTCAGATAAGATAAACAGAGATCATGCCCGTGATCTAGTCTTCGTCACCTGCTGGGTGGAGACAATACTTATAGAAGCCCTGATAAAGAAGGTCATCTACAACAAGAGGGAATAAACCCTGAGTACGAGAATGTACTCAGCTAGACTTACCTGTCGGAAACCAAAATAAATGACACCAAGGATCATGCATAGCTTAATTTAGTGAATCTGGTTGACACTTCCTTTTTGGCGGGAAAGCATAGGTCATAATGATTAACTTTTAACCTGAGCTAGCAGTGACTTTAAGCCATTAACCTGTCATCTATATTAGCACCTGTACTAAGCAATCACTTGAGTAAGATGCAAACATTATTAACCATAGTAGCTATAGATCGTGACAACATTATCATCATTATCCATTTAACCATATCATTAAATTAATTGAATCTACATTGCCGCTGCTCAGTCAAGTTCTCACTATCCGGGAGAGACGGCGATTCAAATCGATTCCTATCTAGCTAGAGGAGTATTCCTAAACACAAATCCTGCTTCCCTCATCAGGGTCGCAATCAAGTCACCTTTGGAATAATTCAGGAGTCGCGAGTCCGAACAGATCGACATTCTTAGAGAACCACTCTACCAAGGGTGATCAAGACTCTAACCCGCCTTGGGCTTACGCCAATGGTTTTCCGCACATCCTTACTACCTCTAGAACATGCGCCACTGCTCATGTTCCCGGCCTAAGTCGAGCTACTAGGCTTCGTGGTCGGAATGACTTATCTAGCCAGCTAAGTGTTAGGCTATGTTCAACATGACATGAGGACGTACAGCGTATCGGTCCTTAAACGACATAGACGGAGTCACTATGTCCAACCCTACACAAGACTCCGCTCGGTCTTCATTCATTATTAACATGGTTTTTTTTCCACGATAGCAAATATAGCCAACCGTGATCCACCTCATCCTAAAGCTTGCAGGTAACAGGAAATCACCTGACTTCTACCGCACTAAGCATGGCTAAGCATTTAACCCATTCCTAAACTTAAATAGGATTCAAGTGCGATATCTGGACAAGGATAGATATATAATGCAACAATTGGTTCCAACCAATTCCTATACTTAATGCATCATCAACAATAAAAGATACTTAAGATATTTGTAAAAATATGGGAGACTTAGAATGCTCTGGGGCTTGCCTTTTAGGAAAGAAGATGTGCGGTGGTTAGGGCACTCGGGCAACTCCTCCTCGGTGACTGCTTCGTCGATTGCCTGAACCTCGGGCTCCTCCTCCTGGCTCGCTCCCTCGAACTCCAGAAGCGTCACTCCCTTCGGCACACCTATTGCATGTATGCGCAAGATAAATATCATGGATGTACATGAATGAAGTTAGGAATGCTCGGGGAATGCACATGCATACTGCAGTCCGCATATTCTAACTTAAGCTCTATTCAAATCACTTTAACTTACCAAGTTTATACAACCTAATGTACAATTACTCATCTTCAGTTAAGGACCTAGCACCTGCACCTAAGCATGTTCTCAAGTTAGGCTAGCACCTAAACAATCCACAAGAACATTGCAACAAAGCATACACACAAACATTCGTATTTCAGCAAAACATGAACTATGCAGTGGTACAGTAAACTGATCATAACCGGAGATCTACAAATCGAAATGATAGGCAATAAGATAATTTGGAAAACTTATGAAATTGCCTACAATTTATTTTCAGACCTCAAGGCATGATTCCAACCTTTACCAAGTCGAATTTATAGAACCACATAATTAGGTCCAAACAAGACAGAGAGCAAGCAAAACTGTGATCCAACTTTGAATGACTCTAGCTCCTAAACTACTAGGCCAAATGCCACCAAATTTTGACAGGAGCTAGATACATAAGGTATCTACAACTTTTGTATTCACCATTTTCCCAGAAAACCAAATTATCATGGTTAACTTTGTAAAGTTTTCAGAACTATCCAGAAAAACATAATGCAAGAGAATAATTATTAACTTATGTGGCAAACATATAAATGGACAAAACCAACTTTACTAACTCATCACACATATCAAAATAACACCATAAAGTAAAGTGTTCACCACCAATTCATTTCTTTTAATGCCTTTCTTAATTTATTTAATTATTTAAGAGGAATGATAAACACATATGAAAACTACACCATTTAATCTACAAAAATTATAGTAGGTACTACATGCTCCAAGTAGGCTACTGTAAAATTTCATATCTTTTGAACAAGTATAACATCCTACACAAAAATGATAAGGCATAAAGGCTTAAAATGACATAAATAGGAAACCCTAGTGAAAAGTGTCACGAAACAAATTTTATATTTTTCTTAGCATCCTTAAGGTACTAGGACAACCTCCAATAAATTTCATGAGTATTGGATTCATAGATTAATTATTAAAATTCACACAAGGATCACATAATTATAAAAGGAAAATCTATAACTCAAAAACTATACATGCACTGACTCTAAAATTTTTACCAGAGCTTTTACTCATCAAGAAGAGCTCACCATCCAAATTTCATAATTTTTGGAGCATAGGAACTCTAGATATAATTTGAACAAGTTTGCATCCAATTAAAAACATATTTCAAGTTTCAATTTAATTCTTCTAGAAACTCTACTACAAGTGTTCATATTATATTTTTCCTAAATACTACACTTCACCATGATCCTAACAAAATTTGAACCACCCAATTTGGATGTACAAAACTGAAGATACAAATTTTACAAAACAACACTCAAATCTAAATTATTTGAACTAGCTTTCAACCCTTAAGTCACTGACATCGGGGTCCACCGGTCAGCTGGGTCCACGCGTCAGTGATGGCGAAGCGGAGCACGGCGCGGGACGGTGTGGGATCAACTGGAGTTCGCCGACGGCGGCTTCTCCGGTGAAACCAACAACACGACGAGCATCTCCATGATACCTAGCTTGGCCTATTACCGATGCTCATCATGATGGCGGCGGTCATGGCGACATGGCGGTGAGGCTCGACGGCGCAGCGCCAGGGCTGGCCGTGAGGGCTCGATCCAAGGTTGCGCCAAGAATCTAGGGTCTACGGTGAATCTAGTGCACATGCTAGCGAGGCAAGGGGTGGTCGGAGGCGAGCTGGCCATGGTGACGGGATGCGGCGGTGAAACACCGGCAAGGACCGCACGCGACACGATAGCTTACCAGGCGCTGCCAGTGAGCAAATGTGGGCGTGGGGTGATGGTGGAAGCATGATGGAGCTACTATGGTGGTGATTGAGTGATGAGGCGCGGGCTTGTGCCATCAATGGCGATGGCGGCGAGCTGCGCTGCGCGGTGTTGCTACGCTGTTGCGGGAGAGACGAAGGAGGAGGCAGGGAAGGCAAATGCGAGCGCAGACGGTCATGTGCGAGTGCAGCGCTTGAGTGGGTGAGCTGCGGCCCGACATGGCCTAACCGAGCGCGCCGACGGCGATGTGCGGCCTCCACGCGGCGCTGAAGCCCTGACCCGATCGGTCACTATAGCTCGCCATCAACGCTCCGATTACGACCTGATAGCCTGAGTTGATGCAGTTCAAACTCTTAATCCATAGCGTAATAGAGAAAACTATGTGAACAAAACTTGAAGTCCTATGTACCAGCTACAAAACTCCTTTAGATATCAAAGTCTAATTCACAATAGATAGAGAGTAAAATCAACTCAAAGTAGCGCCTGTCAAACTGAAAACGCAGTCAACACGTAGAAAATTTTCTAAGTGCTGAATCAGCACCCAAATCTGACTTATGGGCCATGTTTGGGATTGTTCCACACATTTTCATGACTTGGCCTCTAAACAAAGTTTGTTCCTAATATAATTTGCTACAACTTTGCTTTAGGTTGCTTAGACATGCAAACACTTTAAGCTATACTTTTTAAACAGTCAAACACAATAGCTCTAGGGGTCAACACAAGTCAAACCATTACTTGAAAGCATAATTAGACCCTATGGTCAACATGAACATTGTTCCTAATGACATTCTAAGTGTAGCTAAGTTGTTTAAGAGGATAATTAGCTACACCACACATTGATCACACAAAACTCAAGCATCACATGCCTTGAAACAAGGAAGAACAAGGGAATTGCTACTTTTGTTTCAAAGCCATGTTTCATATGTTTCATGAGTTTGTTGCATGGTACTAGCTAACCATGTTTCACTAAAGTGAGTTGCACATGTTGCACTTGAGTGTTGCACACTATTCATTTCCTAAAACAAACACACATGGAATATAACAATATGTTGCAACATTTCAAAAACATGTTTCATACAATAGCTCATAAGCTCATGAATGGATGAATGGTACTCATGTTTATGAAATGCAAGTGCAAATGTGGAAGCCAAACACCTGGGGTGTTACAGCCCTCCCCCTTATAAAAACCTTGTCCCGAGATTTGATAAGCGTACCATTATTGATAGAATTCCTTATAACATTCCCTCAAATAATCTTCTCTTTCCCACATTGCATCCCGTTCACTGCCCTGATTACTCCACATGACCTTGTAAAACTTGACCACCCAACTCTGAGTCACTCACTCATGAGTGTCAATTACTCGGACCAGTTTTTCTTCAAAAGTCAAATCAGATTCTAACTCGATATCCCCAGTGGAACTCTCTCTTTAGGGACACGAAGACATTTCTTCAAATGAGATACGTGAAAAAGATTGAAGATAGCACTCATCTCATGAGGTAATTGGATCTTGTATTCTACCTTACCACTTTGTTCAATGATTTGAAATGGACCAACATATCTCGGCGCAAGCTTTTGCTTCACACCAAAGCATTGGACACTTTTCATGGGTGAGACTTTTAGATAAACGAAGTCTCCAACTTCGAACTCGATAGGTTTTCGACGACGATCAGCATATGGGTTTGGATAGTATGGACTTGTTCTTCGACTTCTTGAACAAAATCAATTCCATAATATCTCCTTTCACCAGCTTCAACCCAATTCAATGGGGTTCTACACTTTCGGCCGTACAAAGCTTCAAACGGTGCCATCTTGATACTCTCTTGATAACTATTATTATAAGAGAATTCAGCTAGGGGCAACCATTTTTCCCATGAACCCTTAGACGAGATGACACACGCTCTCAACATATCTTCTAAGATTTGATTCACTCGCTCAGTTTGCCCATTGGTTTGCGGATGATAGGCAAAGCTTCTTACTAACTTAGTTCCCAATAACCCATGTAAGTGTTCCTAAAAGCGAGCAGTGAACTATGGTCCTCTATCAGAGACAATAGTGCGAGGTATCCCATGAAGTCAGACTATCTGATTGAAGTACAACTCTGCATAGTCAGTTGGACAGAAATCTATGCGGACAGGAATGAAGTGTGCAGACTTGGTCAGACGGTCTACAATCACCAAAATAGAGTTAAAATTCCTCTAAGTAGTAGGGAGTCCAACAATAAAATCCATACTTATCTCCTCCCATTTCCAACCTGGAATAGAGAGTGGCTGAAGCAATCTAGCCTTCATGTGTACAACTTTAACTCGACAACACATGTCACACCTAGCCACATAAGCGGCTATCTCCTTCTTCATCTTGGTCTACCAAAAGTGAGGCTTCAAATCATGATACATTTTACTACTACCAAGATGAATAGATAATTTCAAGGAATGTGCTTTGGATATGATTTGATTTCTAAGCTCTCTATCCTTCAGAACCACTAATCTATCCTTGAACTATAACACATCATTCTCATCTACCCAAAAATGCTTGGTTTCTTGCTCTTTCATCTTGTGCTTGATGTGGAACACACCAGGATCTATCTTCTATAGCTCAATAATTTGACTCTATAGAGTACAACTGACAGTGATGTTGTAAAGGATGGCAGGATGTAGGAGTTTTGACAAATGGAGGTCACTTTCAGTCAAAGAGTGGCAATGAGATTTCCTACTTAAGGCATCCGTAATGACGTTTGCCTTGCTAGGATGATAGTACACTTGGAGGTTATAATCCTTGATCAACTCGAGCCATCTTCTCTTACGCATATTCAACTCAGGTTGAGTGAAGATGTACTTAAGACTTTTATGATCAGTATAGATGTTGCACACATTGCCAAGCAAATAATGTCTCCAGGCCTTCAAAGCATGAACAACTACAGCGAGTTCTAAGTCATGCGTAGGATAATTCACCTCATGCTTCCGAAGTTGGCGAGAGGTGTAAGCAATGACTCTACCCTCCTGCATAAGAACACCTCCTAAACCTATGCCTGATGCATCACAAAACACATCAAAAGGTTTCTCGATATCTAGTTGCGCCAGAACCGAAGCTAAAGTTAGAAGGGTTCACAGGGTATGAAAAGCCACATCACACTCAGAAGTCTAGACAAACCTCATGTCTTTTTGCAGCAACCGAGTCAAAGGCTTGGCTATTTTAGAGAAATCCAAGATGAAGCGACGATAATAACCAGCCAACCCTAGAAAACTCCGAACCTCGTGCACCGAGATTGGAGCCTTCCAATCCAACACTTCTTGCACCTTGGTGGGATCCACCATAATTCCACCATTGGACAACACATGTCCAAGAAAAGGTACCTCACGAAGCTAGAATTCACACTTGCTAAACTTTGCATAAAGCTTGTGTTCACTCAATCTAGTGAGAACCACTCACAAATGTTCAATATGATCTTCATTCTTAGAATAGACCAAGATATCATCTATAAATATCACCACAAATTTATCCAACTTGGGCATAAACACCGAATTCATCAAATACATGAAGTGTGCGGGGGCATTGGTCAATCCAAAAGACATAACAAGATACTCATACAGACCATATCTTGTAGAGAATGCAATTTTTGGAACATCCTCAGACTGAATTTTGATTTGATGACAACCAGATCTCAAATCAATCTTGGAAAAGACTTCTGCTTTAGATAACTGATCAAATGAGATATCTATGCATGGCAGTGGGTATTTATTCTTGATTATGACTATATTCAAAGGCCTATAATCTACACACATGCATAGTGATTGATCCTTCTTCTTCACAAAGCTAGCTGGACACCCCTACAGAGACGAACTAGGATGGATAAGTCCTTTTTTTAGAAGTTCATTCAATTGGATCTTAAGTTTGGCTAGTTCATTAGGAGGCATTCTATAAGGCCTTCTAGAGATGGGCGTTGTACCAGGTAGCAATTCTATCTTGAACTCCACGTCCCTATCCGGGGGCAATCTGGGCAAATCATCAGGAAAATCGCACACTACTGGGATATCTGCAATAGCCTTTGCTTGCACCGCATTTGCCACACAAGAGAGATTGATGTCCCTAGGTAGTTGCACTAGAAAACCTTTCTAGTTACTAGGATCTCTAAGCATGACTACTCTAGTCAATGTATCAATAAGCACCCCATGACTGCTCATCCAGTTCATTCACAATATCACATCGATACCTAGCCCCGGTAAAACTACCAGATCCACCTGATAACTTCGTCCCTCTACCTTAAGTTGCACATCCCCAACAACTAGCTTAGTTGGGATAGTACCACTGGTAGCCCTAATACAATAACCCTCACCCTCAACAGTATATGTTTTCTACTTAAACTTGGATGCAAACGCGGGACTAATAAAAAAATGCAAAGCACTCGGATCAAATAATACAATTGCAGGGTGTTGATCAACCAGAAACTTACCAGCAGTTACTACCTCTCCTGAAGGAATATCAGCAATATTAGTGTAGTTCACCTGCCCCTGACGACCACCTTGGTAGTTATTCTTCTTAGGATAAGGACATTCCCTTGCCTAGTGACCTATCTTGTTGCAGTTCTAGCATGGCATGTTGCTTGGAGGAACCTTAGAGCTACCTTGACTAGTAGTGCCCTTTGGAAGAGCAACTGTAAAAGCCTTGCGAAATCTAGTCTTGCCTGGATTCTTCTTCTACGGTGGGCGGAACTTAGTAGCTGATGCCGGAGGACGGAACAGAGCCTTATGTGTGACTAGAACCTTGGATTGTGAGGCACCCGCCTCATAGGCTCTCTTGCGATTCTTTGAAGTAGCATATATAGCATTATTGTTCTCTTGAGATAAAGCATCACTAACAAACTCATTAAAATGAGCACACTTACAATTTCCCATAGTCTTCATCAATTTGGGGCTAAGTCCTCGCTTGAAACTAGCGACCTTCTTGGTATCAGTGTCAACAAACTCAGTACCATACCTTGCAAGGTTATTGAAAGCCTGCAGGTATTCATTCAAGCTCTTGTTCCCCTGTGTTAGCTTCATGAACTCCGTATGCTTGATTGCCATGAGACCAGGAGGAATATAATTTCTCCTAAAAGCAGACTTGAACTGATCCCAAGTGATTTGGGCATTAGCGGGCATAGTGGACCGATAATGACTCCACCAAATACCAGCTGGCCCATGCAGTTGGTGAGAAGCATATTTAGTCTTCAACACTTCTGTCAAGCGAAGCAGACAAAAGTTTTGCTCAAGAGTGTTCCGCCACTCATCAGCTTGGAGGGGCTCATCAGCCTCCTTTAAGATCGATGGTTTAGTGTCAAGGAAATCTTTGAAGTCGCTATACTAATTTGGTTTCGGTCCTTGGCGTGCACCACGACCATCATGATTTGTAATCATGTGGAGAGCCTCAGCCATAGTGCACTGTCCTTCAGCAAGAATTGCCATCAATTTCGCTGGTGTGGGTGGTGGTGGAAGATCATCATCATCACCAGCCGCACCAGTGGAATGAGTGCGAGGCATCTGCAACAATGCGCAACCAGCAATTATTGGTGATGTTAGCACATTGGAGAGGAACAATGTAATTACGCCAAACTGAATTTACTAGAGAGAATGTAAAATTCATACAATAAATAGAGGCAATAATTCATTCTCCAATCACCACATCATCAATTAGATTATTAGCGCCATACGCAGTGCATTCCAACATGACAAGTTTTAAAATTCACCAACTAAGATAAGCATCCTAAAGGGAGCGGATTAAGGTACATTACATGCCAAGTTCAAATTAAAAGGTACATCCAACATCTACCATAGTACTTAGTCCATTACATAATTGGCTGCAAAAGCTTAAACTAGTGAGACTTGCTAGCTAACTACTCATCGAAGTGGTCACTGTCCACATCAGAGACACCCTAGACTTCTTTAGGATCTTCCTCTTCATTTGCAGGTTCAGCTGCATTGACATCCATCTGCACATCCTCTTCTTCTTCATCGGCCTCAATCACTTGAGGTCCACCCACATTAGGATACCTTGGAATGGGGCAAGGAATAGGAAACAGACGGTTGTTTAGTTGATGGTACTCAACCTAAAGCTCCTCAAGCTGCTCTTGGAGCTCATTCTCCCTTTGAAAAGCATTGTGGTTAGCCATGATCCATCCCTGACATCTTTCTTCTGCCAACTCTAAGGCTACATCTCTATGATGGGTCATGTGGTCCAACTCCTATACTGCCTCATCTCTCTCTATGGTGAGGTTCATAAGCTGGTTATGAAGCTCATCTCTCTCGCGTGCTGCTTGCCCCCACTGCTACAGATGATAATTTGCAATGCCCTGAATCTCATCTACTTCCAGCTGAGCTTGCCCACATGCCTCCGCCCTATGGCGATACTTGCGGGCACACAACCTGAACTTGTGCTAGGCTATCATTGCCTTGCTAGCTTCTTCTAACACACTAGAGAGGGTGTCCGGCCTAACTCGACAAAGCTTCAAGACGGCCATCATAGCACTCATTCCCACATTGTCACTCTGAACATGTTCACCACAGCCTCGAACCAAGGCCTGGCTAGCTTCTTGAGTCCACTCAGCATCTGTAGGAGCCACTCGAGGAATGGATGAAGCTGGTCCACCCACTAATTCATCTCCAAAACTTTGTGTTATGTCCATGAGCACATCAAGGGCAGCAACTTGTGTGGCTTCCCATGGGCTTTGACCATCAGTCTCGGTGCTCCATCCATGCCACAGTGGTCTCGTGGGGTTCTGTAGCACCACCAAGGTCACATTGTACCATGGCACATCTCCAAATGGCACCATCTGCACCCACATGTAACGAGGCGCCTCCGGGTACCCAACTGAGCTTAGCACCCTCTAGAGCAAGGTAGGCGTACCAAACTGGTCCAAAAAGGTGCTGCTACTAGGAGGAAACATGGGCGTGGCCATCTGTATCAAAAGGGATGCAACTCTCGTGAGAGGATTATTTTGTTGAGAGATGGAACTTAATAATTGGGATAAGCAATTATAAGGGAGGGAGCAATGCAATATGAATGGCATGAGTGAATATGATGCATGCTCGTTCCGTACGTCCTCACAAACCTAAGAAAAGTTAAGTTCTAGCAGAATATATAGTGGCATACACATATTCTCTCAAATAGCAGTAACTAGTCGATCTACACGGTGTGTTGTTAGCGTACCTGCAGAAAATTTCATTGCAGCCCAACCCAACAAGATATAATGCTAACAATGAAAGTAGTAAACTAAGATACTCTCCATATATACATCCCCGGATATATATACTTTAGTATCCAAAACTACCCGACAGATATACCCACATTAAGTACCTTCATATGTACATGTATGCATATGTAAATATTCCAGTAACCACAACTAACTCTCCCCTAGACCGACAGTTGGATGGTCATGCTCTCACAACTCACACTTACCTTGGGGTAGAGGCAATTGATCCATACATTACCATTCAAGCGAATGGCACCCATGCAATAGCACGCCTCATGGACGACGAAATAGAAACAATCACTTTCCCCCAAGTTAGTAATTATATAAGCCACCTAAAAGTCCTTATGTTACAAGGGATGTGATCACCAGCACACTATAAAATTTTAGATTTTTAAACACTTATATATAACTATAAGTTGGAAAAACGTTTTTGCAATAAAAGCTTTTGTTTTTAAATACCCATATGACATGTTTAGTGTTCAATCTAGCTCTGATGCCAGCTGTCATAGAACCGACCAATTTATAAGAGCACAAGTACAAAAATAATCGCTGAAATGATCAAATTCTCGCACTTGAGCCCATATAAACCCAGTAGTCAACTGAAACCATGAAGGATTTCAAACCAACTTGCATACAACCAAGATCACAGTAATTCAACATAACACATCACATGTTACAATATTTCACAACCAGTTTGTAGATAGATTATAATACCTCAGAGTCATAGTTATTACAAACCAAGTCTTGTAAAGTAGCGGAAGCAAATAGTTTAACTCACACACACGAGTTCAAATACAAGTACCAGATTGCTGATAACATCCCACAAAAGCATTCGGATAAGATAAATAGAGATCATGCCCGTGATCTAGTCTTCGTCACCCGTTGGGTGGAGACAATACTTATAGAAGCCCTGATAAAGAAGGTCATCTAAAACAAGAGGGAATAAACCCAGAGTATGAGAATGTACTCAGCTAGACTTATCCATCAGAAACCAAAATAAATGACACCAAGGATCATGCATAGCTTAATTTAGTGGATCTGGCTAACACTTCCTTTTTGGCGGGAAAGCATAGGTAATAATGATTAACTTTTAACCTGAGCTAGCAGTGACTTTAAGACATTAACCTGTCATCTATATTAGCACCTGTACTAAGCAATCACTTGAGTAAGATGCAAACATTATTAACCATAGCAGGTATAGATCCTAGCAACATTATCATCATTACCCATTTAACCATATCGTTAAATTAATTGAATCTACGTTGCCGCTGCTCAGTCAAGTTCTCACTATCCGAGAGAGACGGTGATTTGAATCGATTCCTGTCCAGCTGGAGGGGTATTCCTAAACACAAACCCTGCTTCCCCCGTCAGGGTCACAATCAAGTCACCTTTGGCACAATTCAGGAGTCACAAGTCTAAACAGATCAGCGTTCTTAGAGAACCTTTAGAGTAAGCCCAAGGTGGGTTAGAGTCCCGATCACCCTTGGCAGAGTGGTTCTCTGAGAATGCCGATTTGTTCGGACTCATGACTCATGAATTGTGCCAAAGGTGACTTGATTGTGACCCTGATGGGGGAAACAGGGTTTGTGTTTAGGAATACCCCTCTAGCTGGATAGGAATCGATTCGAATCACCGTCTCTCCCAGATAGTGAGAACTTGACTAAGCAGCGGCAACATAGATTCAATTAAGTTAATGATATGGTTAAATGGATAATGATGATAATGTTGCCACAATCTATACCTGCTATGGTTAATAATGTTTGCATCCTACTCAAGTGATTGCTTAGTATAGGTGCTAATATAGATGATAGGTTAATGGCTTAAAGTCACTGCAAGCTCAGGTCAAAAGTTAATCATTATTACCTATGCTTTCCCACCAAAAAGGAAGTGTCAGCCAGATCCACTAAATTAAGATATGCATGATCCTTGGTGTCATTTATTTTGGTTTCCGATGGGTAAGTCTAGCTGAGTACATTCTCGTACTCAGGGTTTATTCCCTCTTATTACAGATGACCTTCTTTATCAGGGCTTCTGTAAGTATTGTCTCCACCTGGCAGGTGATTGTCGATGCGGGACCCACAGGATACACCGCAAGGAAGAGAGGAGATCTAGTTTGATTAGGATTCCTCCCATGTAATCCTAGTAGTAATACTACCCTATAATCCTACTAGGACTCTACATTGTAAACCGACTAGGAGTTTGGCCTCCTGACTATATAAAGGAGGGCAGAGTTCCTAGACAGGTAGAGAGAGAACAATGATACGACACTTTACAATCAATCCAACGCAAAGGCTAACACCGACTGGACGTAGGGCTATTACTCGATCAAAGATCGAGGGCCCGAACCAGGATAAATCGACTATCTCTTGCATTTACCGTCGAGTTCTGCATACGCTGAAGCCCGAACATACTGCCCCAGGTACCCCCATGGTAGGCTATCGGTGGTGAAACATCGATAGCTGGCGTGCTAGGTAGGGGCTTTCGATGACTTTGCATCCGAGAGCTCAATGGACCTCGACAACATGATCTTCTCGATGGGATCAACCTTCATATTCAGCTCATGGATCTGCGAGATGGACGACAATGGCAAGCTCCAAAGTCGTCTCCTCGAAGATTCAAATCACCACGAAGACCATTCTATTTTGGTGACTACGACAGGTCAACTCACTGGAAGATTCGCGCAACTCACGATGTCTGATTCGATTCAGATTTCACGACTTTGTGCATCTGACTCAAACTTAGGTTCCGCATCCAAAATAGAGTCTTACCCGAGTTCTTCTGACAAACCGAGTTCTTTTCTGATGGGGCTTAAGAACGCAGTCTTGGTCTATCAAGACTACAACTTGGGGTGCACTCAAAGTCTTTTCAAGAAGTCGGGTCCTTTTTTGTTCGGACTCCACAACATGGCAACGTCTTATCAGGCACAGCTCGAAAGATCTCTTAATCCAGTGCCTAGAATACCACTGACAGGAGCTCAGGAAGGTCTCATACTAACCGTAACATCTCAAGACTACATCATCCACTGGCCAGGTTCTATTCCTAAAGATAGCAGTACCTGGCTAGTTGAAACAACAACGACAATAGCTCTACCCTACCAAGAAGGAGACTCGATCTGCGACCTTGAAGCCTCTACTAAAGTTATCAACAACTCTGACAGTACAGAAACCAACGCCGATGACAGAACAACTCACGCACGAGAAGTATTCATGATTTGCCATCCTCGATCACCATTGGCCCCCCCAAAAGCACCCGACATCAGGTCATCGGATGAATCTGAGTCCAACATATCACCCTTTATCCAAGGGCACGATGGTGAGAGCGAAAATCAAAAGCAAGCCAGAGAAAGTAAAAACAAATTGAAACAAGGACGCCAACGTCGTGCTAGGCAGCGCAAGGAAGCTTGGATTAAATATGAGTCAGACCTGGCTGAGTATGATAGAAGAAAATCAGAACAAGAAGTTGAAGAAAGACGCATGGTGAATACACCCTATAGTAGAATCCGAGAAGCACTAGAAGAACTCAGAGCGACCTCACTTCCTAGTGAAAAACAGGAACAACTCCGAGACCTCCTCCAGTCAGCAACCCTAAGGACGCATGATGGAAGGGCCTGCTCAAGACTACCCACCAGGTCAACATCTCATAGGAAGGAAGATCAAAATCAAAAGAAGTCCGCTTTCGAGAGACTTGGACCAAGCGGAAGTCACAATAGAGAAAGTAGAAGGGACCATAGTCAAAATTACCGAATTGAACAACCGAGGAAGATCAAAAGCGAAATACCTATTTAGACATCCCCGCAGAACTACTCTCACCAAAACGATAGTTGGCAGGAAGGAGGTGCTGAATCAGAATACAAAGAAGCCGAAACGCACGATAGATTCCCCTATTTTGCAAACAGACTTATTTCAATACGACTGCCTCACAAGTTCAAGCCATCCAACCACTCTAAATATGATGGCAAGACCGAACCAAAAAGCAAAATGGCTAAAATCATGCCTGAGCATACCGGCTGAGAGCAAAAGAGCTGAAAAGATGCTTGAGCCCGCCGATGAGGGTAGCTAATAAGCTAACACCCGATCCAAAAAGCAAAATGGCTAAAATCACGCCTGAGCATACCGGCCAAGAGCAAAAGAGCTAAAAAGATACTTGAGCCCGCCGATGAGGGTAGCTAATAAGCTAACACCCGAACAAAAAAGCAAAATGGCTGAAATCATGCCTAAGCATACCAGCTGAGAGCAAAAGAGCTAAAAAAATGCTTGAGCCCACCGATGAGGGTAGCTAATAAGCTAACACCCGAACCAAAAAGCAAAATGGCTGAAATCATGCCTGAGCATATCGGCTAAGAGCAAAAGAGCTAAAAAGATGCTTGAGCCCACCGATGAGGGTAGCTAATAAGCTAACACCCGATCCAAAAAGCAAAATGGCTGAAATCATGCCTAAGCATACCAGTTGAGAGCAAAAGAGCTAAAAAGATGCTTGAGCCCACCGATGAGGGTAGCTAATAAGCTAACACCCGATCCAAAAAGCAAAATGGCTGAAATCATGCCTGAGCATACCGGCTGAGAGCAAAAGAGCTGAAAAGATGCTTGAGCCCGCCGATGAGGGTAGCTAATAAGCTAACACCCAAACCAATCCTAAGATGTTTCTACAACTAGATGAAAGCCAGACAAGCACTCGACAAATCAAGAAAGTTTGTCAAGACAATGATCTACAAAAACTGAGTTGTGTACACGGCGCAGCACTCGATAAATCAAGAAAGTTTGTCAAGACAACGATCTACAAAAATTGAGTTGTTTACATGGCACAGATGAAAGCTAGACAAGCACTCGACAAATCAAGAAAGTTTGTCAAGACAACGATCTACAAAAACCAAGTTGTTTACATGGCGCAGCACTCAACAAATCAAGAAAGTTTGTTAAGACAACAATCTACAAAAACCAGTTGTTTACACGGCGCAGCACTCGACAAATCAAGAAAGTTTGTCAAGACAACGATCTACAAATACTGAGTTGTTTACACAGCACAGACAAAAGCATGACAAGCACTTGACAAAATCAAAGACATACAGGCAAGAAAGACATCAACGAAAAATAAAGGATCTTCATTCAAAAAGAAGTATAATATCCTTATTATAGAGGCTGGAGTACTAAAGTCAAAATACATCAAGCATCGTCTTCAGGAGAAGAAATATCAATATCAAGATTATCTACAATCCTCCTAGCCAAATCTTTGACCTCAGGCTCTATCTTTTCAACAACATCAAGATATTCTTAACTCTCGGCTTCCTCTGCAATCTTGGACAAAGGGACCTCTGGAGAAAGAACCTAGACCTGGGCAAGAACATTTCTAGTACATTCAAGATATACAAGAACTACAAAATACGCTCGGGGGCTGCTCTGCTTTAGAAACTATCATATTCATGGCTACGAAGATTTCAGACCACTCAACAAAATGCTCGACAAATCAAAACAGCACACTAGGAGGGTATTTATAGACCAAAGAAGCGGTGCACATGGACCAGGAGCACCAAAGGAACAAACCTAACAAAGGGCACCGTGAAAAGACAGAATTCAATGAAAGAGGACTCAGGCGTGAAGGAACAGTACTCAAGGACAAGCATATTCGAAAGGATATACCAACACTGTATAACTCATGAGCAAACGGCATTTACACTCAACCACTACCATACAACCACATCTGACAATAGCAGAATACTAGAGAATATGCCAAGACCCTGCACCTGAGTTCTTTTTAGGTAAAAAGCCTAAATATACGCTCGGGGGCTGCAACAGAAGAGGTTTTTCAGCTCTTTTGAACAACATAAGATGCGAGACCCTCCAGCTCCTTGTTCCAAATAGCAAGAGGCTCGAGGGCTACACTTAGTGAGTGCACTTTTTTCCTTGAAAAAAGCACACATCACCAAGAAGATTTCTTCAAGACAAACAACTTCAAGGACTCATGTCAAAAAGAACCCGGTCCAAGTAATATCCGAGTTCTTTTTGATAAAAAAAACTTGGACAAGGAATCAGAACAATTTCAAGACAAGACCCTCCAGCTTCTTGTTCCAAATAGCAAGAGGCTCGGGGGCTACACTTAGGAAGATGTATTTTTTCTTCAAAAAAGCACGCACCACCCAAAGATCCCAAGAAGCGCTACATGGTTTCACTCAAGAAAGCACTCGGGCGATGCTTGCTCCTGCTTGGCAAGACCTGGAGGAACAAGACAAGGCTTCCAGAGTTCAACCATGAAGTGCTCGGGGGCTTGTCGATGCGGGACCCATGGGATACACCGCAAGGAAGAGAGGAGATCTAATTTAATTAGGATTCCTCCTATGTAATCCTAGTAGTAATACTACCCTGTAATCCTACTAGAACTCTACATTGTAAACCGACTAGGACTCTGGCCTCCTGACTATATAAAGGAGGGCGGAGTTCCTAGACAGGTAGAGAGAGAACAATGGTATGACACTTTACAATCAATCCAACGCAAAGGCTAACGCTGACTAGACGTAGGGCTATTACTCGATCAAAGATCGAGGGCCCGAACCAGGATAAATTGACTGTCTCGTGCGTTTACCGTCGAGTTCCACATACGCTGAAGCCCGAACATACTGTCCCGAGTACCCCTGTGGTAGGCTATCGGTGGTGAAACATCGACAGTGACAAAGATTAGATCACGGGCATGATCTCTGTTTATCTTATCCAAATGCTTTTGTGGGATGTGATCAGCAATCTGGTACTTGTATTTGAACTCATGTGTGTGAGTTAAACTATTTGCTTCCGCTACTTTACAAGACTTGGTTTGTAATAACTTTGACTCTAAGGTATTGTAATCTATCTGCAAACTGGTTGTGAAATGTTGTAACGTGTGATGTGTTATGTTGAATTACTGTGATCTTGGTTGTATGCAAGTTGGTTTGAAATCCTTCATGGTTTCAGTTGACTACCGAGTTTATATGGGCACAAGTGCGAGAATTTGATCGTTTTGACAATTGTTTTTGTACTTGTGCTCTTATAAATTGGTCGGTTCTGTGACAGTAGGCAGTGAAGGACCAGACTTAGGTGATACATCCGATCACGACCAACCTAACACATCCAGTCACAAAACAAAGGCTCAGGGAGCTCTTTGGAAATGACCAGACTCTATCTGGTCTATGTCTGGTCATGTAGGAGCGGACATGTCCGGTCGCAAAACAGAGGCTCAAGGAGCTCTCTGGAAATGACCAGACTCTGGCGGTGGCGCGTCTAGTCTTGGCACAGAGGTGCGTCCGGTCATCACATGACCATTGGCGCGCGACAATCGACCGTTGAGATCAAGCGACTGAGGTTGAATGGAGGTGATGTGTGGCATGCATCCATTGATCGAACGTTGGTCGGGTGCATCCAGTCGATCCAACTGGCACGTTCGGTAACCCCAAAAAATACACAGTAAAGGGGTAACAGCTATTTTAGCCCTTGGGACTATAAATAGAAGTGTTGGTCGGCCTTTGGCCGAGTGCTAAGCACACTAGAGCATTGGTGGCTTATGTGGTAGTGCTTGGGAGCCCTCTAACTCACCTGTGCTTGATAGTGTTCATCCGATCGAGTGAGTGAGTGATTCTAGTGCGATTGCATCATGAGGTTGCATCGAGTGGCACTAGGTGATCAAGTTGCAAGCCGGTGGTGCTTGTTACTCTTGGAGGTTGCCACCTCCTAGATGGCTTGGTGGTGGTCTCCGTCGAAGCCCGCAAGAGGCTTGTGCGGTGCTCTGGAGAAGAGCTTTGTGAGGGGTATTGTGCTCGCCCCGTGGGAGCCATGAAGAGCAACTCTAGTAGAGTGAGACACGAAGGGCGACAAGTGGTCCGGCCAGGTCAAGTGCTAGAGATTATGGTAAGCACACCACGTGGGAGTGTGTGACTTGCGGGTCACCACTAGCAAGAGGACCAGCGGCGACCTTGGAGCTTGTCTCAACAGGGATGTAGCGTGTTGGCAAGCATGTGAACCTCGGGAGAAAAATCACCATGTCAACATTGTTCTCCATGTTGGTTTGCAATCCCCTTACATAAGCTTATAATTACTTTCATATACATTGTGCTTGTGTAGTTACTCTTGTAATTAGTTAGCTTGTGTAGCTCACTAGTTACCTTCTTGCTTGTGTAGCATAGAAGTAGCTTCCTTGCGTGACTAATTTGGTTTGTGTAACCTTGTTAGTCACATTGCTTAGTTTGTGTAGCTAAGTACTTGCGTGCTCTAATTTGGCATTGGTTGCCTTGTTATTGAGCATTACTAGTGAGCTTAGGAGCTTTGTGCTTTTACTTACTAGAATTGTGTAGGAGCTCTCTGGTGTGTAAAATACTAGTGGCATATGTTTGTGTGACCTTGCTCTTAGAATTGGATAGGTGAGCTCTAGCTAGCTCGGCACCTTTGTTGCCTAATTAGGATTTTTATAAGGTGCTTGTGAACTTTGATAGAGGGGTGTAGTCTTGGGTAGACCGACTGTTTTAATTCCGTATTTGTTTCGATTAGCCGGCATGATTAAATTTAGAAAGAACTATTCACCCCCCTCTAGTCCGCCATCTCGACCTTTCACCACCTCTAATTATTGGTAGGGAGGAGCTATGGATAGTAGATGAATACATTGGAGGAGATGGCAGGAGCTAACCCTACCGAAATGCCATGGTGGGATGGGCTTTTGGGACATCAAACAATTCAACGTGGCAATGCTTGGGAAATAAGGCTGGCGGCTTATGACATTGCTGGATTCGCTTTGTGCTTGAGTTATTAAGGGGAAATACTACCCCAATGGTGAATTTAGTATAGCCAGAAAGAAGAGGAATTCCTCTTATAATTGGTGAGCACTTCTAACTAGGAGAAGCGCTCTACATTGTGGACTCATATATTGCATAGGTGAGTCAACAAACCAAGTCCGTTGGATTCTAGGAGCTATTGGCAATAAACCTATCTATCCAAAGCCTAGAGCCTCAGCAGTTCATGTCAGTGAGCTAATATCTAGGGATGGCAGGAGTTGGGATGAGCCAGCTCTATGAAAGCATCTAGGCCCCTAGTTGGGTTTCGGTGATTATGACTACACAATATTATTGTTACTAACATGTGTTTTGTAGAGGCAATTTGAGTTAGGTCATGATAATGGTGATTGTTTGGGCAACCAATGCTTTTCATGCCCCTATCAATGGAAATCATTTCGGTTTTCAAAGGATGGACGACAAGGTTAATGACGGACTAGTTCTTAGTTTCAATTGGTGTTGGGAGACACTTAGAGTACGAGTAGTTTGGGACTTTGTTTTTCCTTTGGCCATACTATAAAGGGGGGTATGAACTAGTAGCTTGACCTAGGTGAGTCTAACATTAAGTGTAGTGCACACTTGTCAAACTTAGCACTAGGTAGCTCAGAGGAAGCCCAAAGATCATTTGGATCAAACCCTGTTCACAAAGTGTTTTGAATTGGAAGTGAATAGAGGGGTTTTCAGGGTGTCAGACCTAGAGGAAAGACAATGTGTCAGACCAATGGCTTGGGTCCGACACCTACGTCACAGCGCCAGAGAGGAGCCCATGACTATGGAGACCGTCGGACCCTAGCGCATGGGGTTATCGAACCATACGTGGACACTGTTCTACCAAGGGTTCGGTCAAGGACCGTCGGACCCTGGTGAACAGGATGAGCCTCGAACCTTTGGCGCCTTCGTCTGTCTCTTGCAGTGAGCATCCAAAGAGGATTTTCAGCCATTAGACCATTCACCAATGGGGGTTCCTGATGGCTAGTTTTTTGCATAGAACTAGCTCTGTGACCGTTGTGCCTAGTCGAATAGTGGGGGTATGGTCCAATGCCCTAGCACAGTATGGTCTGACACCCCCGAGTCTACACAAGACTTGCCCATAACGTCTAGTTGAGTGGTTGCAGAGTATTTTTATACTTCCCCAACTCGACGAATTCATCTCTCTTGCTCATTTGTTCGGCTGAAGAAACACAGTGGAGTTTAAGGGAGAGCAAGCGCTCGTGGGTGATTGAGATTTGTTAATCTAAGATTAAGGACCTCACTATTAGTGCATAGGGAGTAGCAAGTGTGCATCGTCAACCTTCCTCATGAGGCTTGTTTAGGTCAAGTGAGAGTTTGTGCTTATTACTCTTGGTGATCGGCATCACCTAGATTGCTTGGTGGGGATTAGGAGGTTGGTGATCTCTCAGTGGTGATTATGAGAGACCCAACTCATGGTGTGAGCGGTTGTGGGTGATTCACCATGTCGAAGTGACAAATAATTAGTCTGTAGAGAGCACTCAGTCCTTGTGCGGATCGAGGGGGAGCTATACCCTTGCGTGGGTGATCCAACGAAGACTAGTGGGGAGTATCGACTCTTCGATACCTTGGGAAAACATCGTCATGTTCCTTTCCCTCTCTTTACTTTGAGTATTTACATTTGAGAATGTTTTTACATTTCTAGAATTGTCAGGTTAGAGAAGAATTGGAACCTAGGGTGCAAAACTTTGTGCTGTAAAATAGAAACACTATTAGGCACAAGGGTTGAAATGGGCTAAGCGGTATGATTTAATTGTTGTGAGAAAATTTCGAATTAGCCTGATTTATCCCTCTCTCTTGGACATTTTGATCCTTTCATTATGGATAATAACTTGTTGCATATGGAGAAGTTGTGAAACAAATACCGTTGGGAAGGAGATAGGAAGATTTTTGGGCCAGGTCGGACAAACGGCATGTGCGACCGGCCTATTGAAGGCTTGTGGAATAAGAAGCCTAGGAGAGGGCTCATTGCAAGGGGCGGGCAGCACACTCTGGTAGCAAATGATGAGCCACACTGACATAAGTTTTGGAGGTGCAAAGTACCACTGAAGATCAAGGTCTTTTGGTGGTGGTTTCCCATGATTTTATTCCGCGCCGTGCAAATCTCCAACACCGGCATAATGTGCCAGTTGGGACATGTATTTTTTATGGAATGGAGGATGAGACTACATATCATCCCCTGTCATAGTGCTCTTTCACCATCAATTTCTAGGAAAGACTTAAAAGGTTAATGGGGATCAAGCTCCCCAAATTATGCTTGCGGTCCTGGACAAGAGACCTGCTAGAAATTTCCTTTTGCAAGGAGAAGGAGAGAGGAATAATTTTATGCGGGATGTGGTCACTATTGAATAGCAGAAATTATTGTAAGCATATGGGAAGATGATGATTGACCTAGGGTCAACAATAGAATGGGCACTAGAGGCCTACTTCTAGCATGCTATGGCCCCCTAGTGGGAACAGAGAAAAGCGGAGCTCAAGCGGTTAAATGGAAGCCACCAGAAGAAGGGTCCCTGAAGATTAACACAGACGGGGCCTTTATGCAAGATGAGGGCATGGGTGCCACCAGGCCTGTGATCCAAGCCAGCGACGACAGATTGCGCATGGCCTTGGCTTGGTGGATCAATTCGACTTCCTTGGCCTTGCGGGCGGAGGCAGAGACGCTATGGGATGGTGTCCGGCTGATTTCGGTGGGACGAAGGAGCACATCATTGTGGAGACGGACTCTAGTTTCTATTGGCCCATAGGATCACTGGCTCAGGTGAGTAAACCACTCACCAGTCTTGCCAAGCACCCGCTAGTGTTGCCGAGCACCCACTAGCCATGCCGACCACGAACAAGCGTTGTCCGTCCCCACGCACTATGGCTAGAGCTTGAAGAAGAAAGGAGAACAGAGCATACACACATAGTACAAGACACCAGCGTTGGCTGAAGCCCTATATGGGAGATGGCAAATTTGAACTCTCTTTATTGAGTTGCCGTGGTAGTCTATTTATACAACTCTATCCATCTTATACTAGTACAGTGCACATGTTGTAACAGTAACTAGATAACATATAGGGTTGACTCTACACTGGCCTCTACATGTGGCTACAGTGCTATAGGTGAGCCATGCGGCGCCTGCACCTATAGCAGCAACAATATCACAATAGGGGGCTAGTTCAGCGCCGCCTTTCCTTGTAGTGTGTTCACACAAGGAAGTAGTAGTTTATTCTAACAATTTTCCCCTAAACCTACTGCTATCCCTTGTACCCCCTCCATGCCGATCATCTCCTTTAGCTTCGTGAGTCAAAGACATCCAAGTGGCTTGGTGAGGATGTCCACGAGTTGTCGACCAGTTTTGATGAACTCAATGACGATCTACCCTCCATCGACATAGTGCCTGAGGAAGTGGAACTTCACGTCGATGTGTTTGCTCTGGTCATGCGGAATCGGATTCTTCACAAGGGTGATGGCAGGCTGGTTGTCCACCATCAGTGCTGGTGGGTAAGCTTCCACACCAGCCAGCTCACCCAGCAGCCGACGTAGCCACACAACTTGGCACGTCGCTGTGGCCGCTGCTACATACTCTGCCTCGCACGTAGATAGCGCCACCACCTTCTATTTCAGTGATAGCCACGAAATTGGGGCCAACCTGAGGAAGACAAGCATGCCAGAGGTGCTCCATCATCCGTTGATGTCCCCCACCATGTCTGCATCGCTGAACATAATGAGTTGTAGCCTACTCCTGCTGGTCTTTGGGAAGATGATCCCCTGATCTACCAGCCCCTTGACGTAGCGTAGTAGCCGCTTCACCATAGCCTAGTGATCCTCTCTGGGATCCTCCATGAAGCGACTGACGTAGCCCATGACCAACGTAATGTTCGGCCTCATGTGGACTAGATAGCGCAGACCACGCGATGATGCTCTGGTAGAGTGTTGCATCCACCTTCGCCGTGGTACTGGCCTTCATCAGCTTCAGCCGCTCCTCTATCGGAGTCACGCATAGCTTGCACTCAGCCATGCCGCTCCTCTCCAATAGCTTAGAGGCATATGTGTTCTGATCGAGCGTGAGTTCCTCCTTCCCCTATCTCACCTCGATGCTGAGGTAGTACGAGAGTGCGCCGAGATCGCTCATTTGAAAATGAGTCGCCATCTCATGCTTGAAGCTGTTGATGTCCTCCGTGCATGCGCCGGTGATGATCAAGTCATCCACATACACGACGATGACAAGCTCCTCCTTCCCCATCGCCACATGTAGAGCGTGTGCTTGGTTGCGCACTGCTAAAACCAAAGCTCGCCCAGCGTGGCATCAAGCTTGGCGTTCTATGCTCGTGGGGCCTACCACAGCCTGTATAGCGCCTTGCGTAGTCAGAGCACCCTATGCTCCTCTCCCTGGATGATGAAACCTAGAGGTTGCCTGACGAAGACCATCTCCGCTAGCTCGCCGTTGAGGAAGGCCGATTTAACGTCCAAGTGATGAACATGCTAGTCCTTTGCTGCTGCCAAGGCTAGTAGCAAATGGACAGACTCCATGCGTGCTACTAGCGCAAAGACCTCCTCGAAGTCTATGCCCTCACACTGAACAAAGCCTCAGGTGACGAGGCGCACCTTGTGCTTGACAATGGTGCCAAGCTCATCCTGCTTGACCTTGTACACCCACTTTAGGCTGATCGGACGGTATCCTAGAGGTGGATCGATGAGCTACCATGTCTCGTTTTCCTTGATCGCCTTCATCTCCTCCAGCATCACCCATCACCAGTTTTCATCCCGCTTAACCAGCGCAAACATGGGTGGTTCCTCAGCACTGATGAGCAGTAGCTCTACGTCATTGAGCAGCCGACCAGCCAGTCCTAAGGGTCCTATGCCGCCGGCGATGTCATCTAGCCTACGAAACCACACCTCCTCACCTTCGTGGAAGGCGTCCATGAACTCAGTGATGTCACTTGGAGGTGAGGCGAACTTGATCAGCGTTGATGGAGTCCCCTGTTCCACTAGAGTGCTTGGCACAGTACCTGAAGTGCTCGGTACCCCAGGTGCAGTGCTCGACACTACTTCTGGACTTCTCGTCATAAGTCCTACAGTGTTCGGCCACACTGTAGGAGTGCCCAGCCTTAGTCTTGGAGTGGTCGGCACCACTGCAAGACATCTTGGCTCCATCACGAGAGTGGTCGCCACCACTATAGAACCTCCTAGCACCACTCTTGGTGTGCTCGGCATCCCTCCAGGAGTGCTTGGCACTCCTTCCGAAGTGCTCGGCATCCCTCCTGGAGTGCTCGACACTACCCTAGGAGTGCTCAGCTCTACCGCTGGAGTGCTCGGCGCTCCTCCTAGAGTGCTTGGCACCTCTTCCCTAGCATCTCCACCACCGTGGATGACCAAGTGCTCAACGATGAAGGTGCTGGTGAAGCTGCTAGCTTCCCCCATGCTCAGACTGCTCTACTCCCAAGCCGCCTCCTCGTCAAACACAATGTCGCACGAGACAAGCACCTTGTCTCTGCATGGGTCATAGAGCCGGTATGCCTTGGTACCCTCCACGTAGCCTAGGAACACCATGGGTGTGCTCCTATCCTCTAGCTTGGTGAGGTTTGGCTTCATCTTCCTGACGTGGCCGATGCAGCCGAATGTCTGGAGGAAGGACACGCTCGGCTTGTGCCCATACCAAGCTTTGAACAACGTCTTGCCCATCAGGGCCTTGGTCGAAGAGTGGTTGAGGTTGAACACCGCCGTGGTCACTGCCTCTCCCTAGAACCTTACCGGCATACCTTTGGCCTTCATCATGGATTGGGCCATGCCGACCACCGTCTGGTTCCATCTCTCCACCACGCCATTCTGTTGTGGCGAGTACGGCATGGTGTGGTGTTGCCCCACACCCTGATCCGCATAGTATGCAGCGAACTCCACTGAAGTGAATTCACTGTCGTGATCAATCCTCAGCACACTGAGCTTCTTGCCGCTCTCGACCTCCACGCGCATCTTGAACTTCTTAATCACTGCCGCCGCTTCATCCTTGCTCGTCATGAGTTGCAGCCACATATAGCGACTGCAATCATCCACGAGTAGAAGGAAGTACCACCGACCACTGTTTGTAGCAGGCGTGATTGGCCCACAGAGGTCGCCGTGGACGAGCTCGAGAGCGTCCTTCATGCGATACTTGGCCGCCTTTGGGAATGGTAGCCTCCTTTACTTCCCGGCCAGGTAGCTATCACATAGCTCGCCTTCGTGCTTGATGTGGGGTAGCCCTCGGACCATCTTTTCTAGCCGACCAAGCGCGTTGAAGCTAAGATGTCCGAACCAGGCATGCCACATCCATGGTTCCTCAGAGTGCCTTGCCACCAGGCACACCGGCTGCTCTACCTTTAGGTCGAGTAGGTACAACCGGTTCAGGGACCTCTTCACCTTGGTGAGAAGTCATTGCTCCTAGTCCCTGATCCTAAGGACTCCGTCCTTGATCAGCACCTCGCTACCGCGCTCATCCAGCTAACCAATGCTGATGATGCTGGAACGTAGTTGCGGGATGTAGTATACATCTGTTAGCGCGCAGTGCTCCCTGTTCTGGCACCTGAAGATGATGGTGTTGTGCCCTTGGATAGCCACCCTTGAGCCGTCACCAAACTTCACCGTACTGGTAACATCATCGTCGAGCTCAGAGAAGGATGCCTTGGAGCCCGTCATGTGGTTGCTGGCACTGGAGTCCAGATACCACCGCTGCTCCTGGTTAGTGCCCACACGTCCGAGATGGACTTGGGCACGTGGTTCGTTGAGGTTGATAGTCTTTAGGGCCTTCCTAAGTCCTTCCACCGTCGTCGTCTCTTCCTTCTCCTCGGCCTCGATGTCGTGTAGTGCACAGAACATCACCATCAGGATAGTGGCCTCATCCTCACCATCAGCTTGCGCCAGATAAGCCTCAGCCTTCTTCTCCTGCTTGCGATTTGGGCACTTCCGTGCCCAATGGCCCATCTTCCCACAACGCATGCAAGCGTTGGGGTCGACTTGCTTCTTCTTCTCCGAAGAAGCCCTACCGCGGCGCTTGCCATCGCCACTGTGGCTGGAGGAGGCTGCCTTCCCAGAGTTCCTCTGAGCATCCCACTCCTCTTCCGTCAGCAGTAGTTTGCCGCTGTCCTTCGTTGCTGTCGCCATCTTCAGGCACTCATCCACCGCCCGTAGACGGCCTATCACATCCTCAATGGTGAGGGTGGATAAGTTCAGCATTGTCTCTATGGATAGAGCGATCTGGATGTACTTTGTCGGCATGGAGTGGAGCTACTTGGAGACCGCTTCCTCTTTGTTGATGGTGACGCTATGGCTCTTGAACTTGCTGATGAGCATCTGTAGGTGGAGGGAGAAGTCCTCCACCGTTTCACCATCCTTAAACTTAAGGTTGGCGTACTCCTGCTTTAGAAGCTGGGCCGTTGCCTTCTTTGCATGGTCGGAACCGACGCGCATCGCCGCAACAACCTCCCACGCCTCCTTAGCCGAGTTCTTCGCCCCCAATGGTTCCGTGTACTCCACCGGTACAGCACCGAGGATAGCCTCAAATGCTGATATGTCATCCTCCTCATTGTCCATGCCCTTGTCAACATCATTCTAGAGCCGTTAGGCTCTGAACTTGACCTTCATGGTCACTGACTACTCTCCATAGTTGGTGCGAGTCAGCGTCAGCCAACTGGTGCCACTAACCTCCCGTACTGTACGAACAACGACCTCCGGTCGTGGCTGGGCAGCCATAGCAGTGCCACTGTTGTTGCCCATCTCTGAACCGTCCGTCATATCCAGCGGTTAGTCTGACGAAGACACTTGTACGACTCTGATACCACTTGTTGGCCCACAGGATCACCGGCTTAGGTAAGTGAACCACTCACTAGTCTTGCCGAACACCTGCTAGTGTTGCCAAGCACCCACTAGCCATGCCGACCACGAACAAGCGTTGTTCGTCCCCACACACTATGGCTAGAGCTTGAAAAAGAAGGAAGAACAGAGCATACACATACAGTACAAGACACCAGCGTTGGTCGAAGCCCTGTATGGGAGATGGCAAATCTGAACTCTCTTTACTGAGTTGCCGTGGTAATCTATTTATACAACTCTATTCATCTAGTCCTAGTACAGCGCACATGCTGTAACAGTAACTATATAACATACAGGGCTGACTCTGCGTCGGCCTCTGCATATGGCTACAGTGCTGCAGGTGAGCCGTGCGGCGTCTGCATCTGCAGCGGCTACAATATCACAGCAGGGGCCAGTTCGGCGCCGCCTTCTCTTGCTGTGCGTTCATACGAGGAAGCAATATTTTATTCTAACAGTTTCATTTTGACAAAATAGAGGGAAACATCGATCAGAGTTGCTGCAATTTTGGAGGATGTTGCAGATTTAGCAACGGCGTTCATCAGCTTCAGATTAGAACATACAAGAAGAGGAATGGTGAACTTCGTTGGATAGTAGGCCGAATTTTATTTGACGGCCCACTGTTTAAAATAGTGGGCTATTGAAAATAGCGATAATTTTTTTCCAGAAGCTATGCAGCTATAGCGGCGCTATGCCAGATAGCGTTTTTATAAAAAAAACATGGCAAATATAAAATTCGATGAATACATATATGTTTCTAAGGTTTCACAATTCTAGGTAATATTATCAAATACCAAATGATATTACAATATGATTCATGAAAGTTTAACCGTTCAAAATACCAAATTAGTAGCAAATGATAATTAATAAGTAGAAAATCGTTATAGTGTTTAGCGACGCTATAGCGGCAAAAGTCGTCATTAAAAAGATCAATAGTTTAGCGGCAGGCTTCTCCCACCACTATAACGCGGCTACAGCGTCGCTATAGCCCGCTATTTTTTTCCATGCTCAGGCCTCCTAGTTTCTTGCATTGTTGTCTGTAGTATGATCGTAACGATTCATTTTAAGTAACGAAGCAAAATTTTCAAAAAAAAAAGAGAAGGCCGACACAAGCCGATATGGGCTTTCAGCACCTGTATACACGCATTGCGATGGTGTTGGGGAGGGTCTGAGTGGTAGCTCTGCGCCGTTGGGAGGCGGAGGCGGAGGCGGCACCAGTTGCGGGACGACGCGGATGGCAGACCGGCGTGGGGTTTTGGAGCGGGCGCTGTCTGTCTACGAGGCTGCTGCGCTTGGGGGCAGGACAAGGCAATGGAGGGCTGACGCTGAAATGATCGTATACGATTATGGATTATTACTGTTGACTGGTGTTGATGCAAAAGTGATCTGCAAACACAAAGGGCTAATACCCGAATCGATATCCAAAGCGTGCCAGTCGATTTGACCTGCTAATCGACAAGGATGAAGATACGAATACTTTGGTCCTGACAACAGCGATACGCCCGGAAGTCACGGCCAAGAGGTGCTCACGCGGAACTCGAGAATCGCCGAAGGTCGCACTGAAGCGATGCAGCTCGCCGAATCAATGAGAACTCGTAAAAAAGGAAAAATATGCAAATTGACGAAGTCGCCGAAAAGTAAGTAGATGCAAATAGGAGTAAAAGTTGGTTTTGATATTGATTGATATATATTTATTACATTGCCCCTTACTCCATATTTATACCCTGATCTAAAGAGACACAACCAAACACAACTAGGACACCAATCCCATATCTAAGGAAACACGTGACTCTTACATGAATCATAACCTAACAAATACAGAAAAGGAAATCAACTCCTATCTATTTCCCTGTCCGCCTCAATTACGATGGAAATCTCACCGTCCTCCTTCCCATCGGCATACTCCCTATTTCATCGGCAGTAGCCTTCAAGTCTTCCTTCATCGGCATACTCCCTGTTTCATCGGCAGTAGTCTTCAAGCCTCCCTTCATCGGCATACTCCATGTTTCATCGGCAGTAGTCCTCAAGCCTCCCTTCATCGGCATCGACAATAACACCTCCAACCTCATCGGCAACGCCCGAGTCCAAATCAACCTTTCCATCGACCATCACCAGCTATCGGCAACCATCTTTACAAACCATCTTTCATCGGCTATCAAAGTATTCAATAACTTTCCCCTTGCCGATTAGTCCACTCCGATTATTTTGACACGTGCAAAAAACGGTGTCAACACATGCCCCCCAATTTCGGAGTATAAAACCATTAATGCTTCGAAATTTACTCCAGATAACGCTTGCCTTTGCCCGATTACCGTAACTCATTCTCCAAGCCAAAACTTGATTTGTTATCAAATCCAATCAAATCTAATCTTGATTCACGCACTTCAGTAAATATTGCACAATCGCCAACCACTCTTGCCTTGATTATGGTTAAGATACCGAAACAATAACCCATCGGCAAGATCTTAACATGATAATGCTGCCATTTTCAGAATTAAAATATCATGTACCGATATCCCTTCCAAGTCATGATTACTTGTTATCAACTCATCTGTACAATCCCCTGATTATCGCGCGAACAGTTACCATATCCCTCTGAACCGCCTTGACCTATATGCGCGCGACATAGAGATAAGTCCAAAATACCCTTATTCTGGGCGGCTTATAAATAGATTTCTCCGGAACTCTCATTTTCTATCTTCAGCCTCCAATCCTTGGCATTCTCTCTCTCCGGCGGCGACTCCGACGAACAACCGCGCGACCTCAACCAACAAGAACCCTTCTCCGGCGCTAACTTCAAGTTTCCGGCTCGTACCTCCACCTTCCTCAAGACAATGGCCATCAACTTCGACGTCCCCGCGGTTCGCTCCACTTCCATTACCTTTTACTTTGATCTTTTTGCAAATTCATTCAGTTGGTGATTCTTCCTTTCTTCTGTCTTCTGGATTTCATAACCTTAGGAACTGCGCAACAAATTAGTTATCCCAACCGATCAGCCGCATGTCCAATGCCTTGGACCAATGGGCAACCCAGATCCAACCGATCTGATCAATGCAGAGGTTAACAGAATCCCCTTTAGAGCCCAAAATTTCTCTTTGAATTTGTGGAAAGACACATTCCGATCTTGGCCCAAAACCACCAAAGGGTGGAAAGATTGGTACTTGAGGGTTAATAGATCGATGCAAGTATACTGGGCAGAACGAAGATTAGACCAATGCATCAGGCTCTCTATTGCCGATATGCAGAAAAATGAATCAATGATAATTGCAGCTGCTTATTTCTGGTCAGACACGACCAATACTTTTATGTTTGGACATGGCCCAGCTACTCCTACCCTTGCCGATGTCCACATGCTTACTGGCTTGGACATCTCAACTGCCGATGAAGGCTCCATCTATGGTAGAAAGTCTGAATATAGGGTGAATACCCGCAACATCGGCGGTTGGACAGGATATATTCAAGAATACCAGAAAACCGGGACACTTAGCCAGAGGGAACATGCCACATTCCTGAATATGTGGTTAGAAAAATTTATCTTCTGTGGTCGATCAGTAGGACCAACCAACGCCTTCCTCCCTGCAGCTGAACTTTTGGCTAATGGCGTAAGGTTTCCTCTTGGCCGATACCTTCTGAGCTCCACTTATCATCTTCTTCATCAAGTGTCTCAGAAACTTTTGCTTGGCGAACCCATCGGCAACCTGAGAGGCCCGTGGTGGTTCATCAACATGTGGTTGAATGCCCATATGCACAAACGTTTGCAATGGGACTTTTTTGCTCAACAATTCCCACGAGAAATTGCTGAAGACTATGTGCTCGGAGATGATGAATCGGCAACACGCTCACCCCTCAATTTTGGTGAAGCCATAATTGTCCTTCCTGGAACAGAAGCCAACGAAGACCAAATCGGCAGATTCTTTCAAAGCTTCTACAATGGTCTTTCTCGTGATCATAGGGCCTGGGTGCCTTATATCGACGAAGAAAACAGATTCCCCCTTCTTTTCAACTTTGCCGATGACACTCTGAATCAAGATAATGAGCTCATGATGGCTATCATCACTCCCAGGGCAATTCCAGTAAACACATTCGGCAACGGGAAAAACACCAACATTACATATGAATTTTACAACCCATCGGCAGTATCCCGCCAATTGGCTTTTGGGCAACTGCCAATCAAACTCTGCTTTGCCGATGTGATCAAACCTAGGGAAACAATCACCTGCGGAACAGACTGGAACAAGGTAGTACAACTCTCTCCTGATGCCGATACTATAGATGTTGATATATCCACCTGGACACCAATATCTTTCATCACCGAGTCATACAAGCAATGGTGGCGAGAGTGGAAAGAACAACTGTTCGCAACTTCTGCTCACACATATCGGCACATGATCGACCCTGAATATGCCATCCCTGACGACGCGGTAAGTTTCCTTTAACTCCCTTCTGCTTTTCCCTTCATATATCAGTAACTGATTCTCTTGTAACAGGTTAACAACCCAGCACCATCGGTGAGCAAAAGTGGGAAACCCTTCAATCTCCGGCCTGTTTCCCCAACATCGCCGATCGGCTACAACGCTCCCACCTTAGCCGCTTTGACCCACCAGAAGATTCGTACCAAGACCATCACTTCTAAATCCAAATTGGCTACATCCAGGGCTACTCCATCGGCCGCTGCTACAACCTTGGTCAAAGCCTTTAAGGTAACAACCTTGTTTATTTTCACTTATGCCGATCACAAACTGTATTAACCTTAATCATCAGGGGGTAAGAGCTGCTACTGGATCGTCATCGGCAATTCCGCCGATATCAAGCACCACTCCTTCAGAGGTAGCTTTTTGACTTTACATTTTATCTGTTAAATATCATATCTTACACTTGTTTTGCAGCAACAATTGGGTACATCGGCAAACGTACCAGATGTCCAAGCTTCACAACCAACAAGTGTCGATGCCCCCCAGCCAATCGTTGCCGATGCTCAAGCAAAGCGCAAAGCTTTAACAGATACTGAAGCACAGCCAAAACGACAAAGGTCTATGCCGATCCCTACATCTGCCCCAATGTCATCAGTCACCATACCTCAAGAGCCCACCACCGATGAAGTCACAGAGGATATCCCATCGGCAAGCTCAGCCGATCCTCCACACGACATACTCCAGGTTGCTTCCTCCAGTCAAGCACAGGAAATTGCCTTGAAACAGGTAAACCAATCAGCCTATCTGATTTTACAATACTCATACTTACCCCTAACTGATCTCCTTTTCTCTCTCTCAGGAACAAGATTCCCCGAACAGCCTATTTTCCTTTGCCATTGACATTTCTGACGACGATGGAGAGGAGACAAGTTCTTCCCTTGCGCTGGGAACAATATCGGCAGAGACTAAATCCAAGTTGGAAACCCTCCTGAACTTGCTACAGCAAGGAACCGCCCAACTGGTAGATGACTCGGACCCCGCAAAGGCAATTTTCAAAACAATTCGTGGCCAGGTCCCTGCCGATGTTGAAGAAATACTCTTCCCAGCAGCTCACTTAGAAAGCCGCCAACTGCAATATCAACGAGCTGCTCAGCGCATTGCCGATAGAGCAGCTCAAGCTCAAATCAAAGAAGAGATGCTACAACTGAAACAAATCGCTGATGAGAAGCACAAGGGCATCGTCAACTTGCAGACTTCGGGTGCTGCACTTAAGCAGAAAATCTTGGATCTATCGGCAAGGAAGGCAGCTCTATTGGCTGAATTGAAAGAAATCGATGCAGCCTTAACTCATGCTCAACAAGAAGAAAGCCAGCTACCCAATGCCGTCAAAGCCCTTCAGCAAGAAAGAGATATCCAAGCTCGCAAAGCTTTAGCCATGAAGAAAAAACTCAAGCCTGTGGAGGGTGCTGCCGATGACGATATCAAAGAAATGGAGGAAGCCGACCAGATTCGCCTGCGTGCGATATTAGCTATCCAATCCTTGTTGAACGTGTAATCTTATTTATTGTATCGGCACTTCATGAGACATTGACACCCTTGCATAATTCTAGCCGATAGTACTGTTATCGGCACTTATACTTTTATGCATCTGTCCAGATACTAGGGTAATATTTCTTTAAATATTTTCCATTTAACGCTCTGGGAAACACAACCCCTTCGAGGGTTTCTAAAATATATGCATTACCAGGAACAGACTGATTTATCCGATATGGACCTTCCCAATTGGGAGACCACTTTCCAAACTTTGAACTTTTAGTCCCAATCGGTAAAATCAATTTCCAGACCAGATCTCCATCGGCAAACTCTTTTACTTTCACCTTCTTGTCATACCATCTAGCTACTCTTTTCTTATTTTCTTCGATACTAACTAAAGCCCTTAACCGATGACCCGCCACATCTTCCAACTCATCCTTCATAAGAGTATTATAATCATCGGCTGTCAGCTGATTTTGAGAACGTATTCGTCTAGAGCCAACCTTAATTTCCCAAGGCAATACTGCATCGTGTCCATATACTAACTGATAAGGCGTTACTTTGGTTGCACCATGATATGACATCCGATATGACCACAAGGCTTCATTTAATACTGTATGCCACCTCCTAGGATTTTCTTCAATTTTGCGCTTAATGAGTTTGATGATCCCTTTGTTAGAAGCCTCAGCTTGACCATTAGCTTGAGCATAATATGGAGAAGAATTTAAAATTTTAATTCCCATACCTACAGCAAACTCATCAAATTCTCCTGATGTAAACATAGTACCCTGATCGGTAGTGATAGTCTGAGGAATACCAAATCGGTAAACAATATGCTCTTTCACAAAATCAATCATATTGACCGATGTCCCCCTTTTTAAAGAAATTGCCTCAACCCACTTTGTGAAATAATCGGTAGCAACCAGAATAAATTTATGTCCTTTACTCGATGGCGGATAAATCTGACCAATGAGATCAATAGCCCATCCCCGGAACGGCCATGGTTTGATTATAGGATTCATAGCCGATGCAGGCGCTCTTTGAATATTACCAAACTTTTGACACCCCTGGCATCCCTTAAAATATTTAAAACAATCTTCAAGAATAGTCGGCCAATAGTACCCATTCCTTCTGATCATCCATTTCATCTTGAAAGCCGATTGATGTGCCCCACATACTCCTTCATGAATTTCACCCATCAAGCTTTTCGATTCATCATTGCTAACACATCTGAGTAAAACTCCATCTATAGTTCGATAATATAATTCATCATCGAGGAGCACATACTTGGTAGCTTGGAACCTTATACGTCTCTCAACCTTTCTATATGGATCCTTTAAATAATCGACAATCTCCTTCCTCCAGTCATCGGTATCAACTGCCGATGTTAGCACTTCCTGAATAGGCTGATACCCTGAAGCATGCTGAGCTAGTCGATTAGCTTCCTCATTATGCAATCGAGAGATATGTTCAAGACGAAAATCTCTAAATCCTTTCAATAATTGCAAACACCTTTCATAATACGAAATCAAAGCTTCACTTCGGCATTCATAAATTCCAGCCAATTGATTTATAACTAGCATAGAATCACCAAAGATTTCAACAACATCGGCACGTATTTCCTTCAGCAATTCTAACCCCTTTATCAAGGCTTGGTATTCAGCTTGATTGTTTGTCGCTGTAGCAACAATCGGCAATGAAAACTCATACTTCTTTCCTTGAGGTGAAATTAACACAATGCCGATACCTGCTCCTTCACCACATGTGGACCCATCGAAGAAAAGTGTCCAGGGAGCAATCCCCAGAGAATCCACCGTATTACAATGCTGAGTGACAAAATCAGCCATCACTTGCCCTTTAACTGCCTTAGTTGATTTGTAGCGTAGTTCAAATTCTGATAATGCTAAAATCCATTTGCCGATTCTACCACTTAATATCGGCATCGACAGCATATACTTGACCACATCGTCTTTGCATATGACCGTACATTCGGCAGATAACAAATAATGCCTTAATTTGACACAAGAAAAGTATAAGCACAGACACAATTTTTCGATAGCCGAATACCTCGTCTCAGCATCCACTAATCTTCTGCTCAAATAATAAATAACACGTTCTTTCCCTTCAAATTCTTGAATAAGAGCTGAACCGATAACTGTATCATCAGCTGACAAATATAACCTGAAAGGCTTCCCATGTTGAGGTGGAACTAGCACTGGAGGATTTGATAAATATTTCTTAATTTCATCAAGGGCTAATTGCTGTTCAACTCCCCATACAAATTCCTGATCAGCTTTCAATTTAAGTAGTGGGCTGAAAGCCTTGATCTTACCCGACAGATTAGATATGAATCTTCTAATGAAATTAATCTTACCGATCAAAGATTGCAATTCAGTCTTATTGGCAGGAGCAATCACCTTGTTAATTGCATCAATAGACTTCCTACTGATTTCAATGCCCCGCTGATGCACCATAAAACCCAAGAATTGTCCTGCCGATACACCGAATGCACATTTATTAGGATTCATCTTCAATCCATGCTTCCTTGTGCACTCCAGTATTTTTCGCAGATCGGCTAAATGTGTTGTGATATCTCCAGACTTAATCACTACATCATCAATGTAGATCTCCACTAATGTGCCGATGTACTCATGAAAAATAAAGTTCATAGCCCTTTGATAAGTAGCACCGGCATTTTTCAAACCAAACGTCATGACTATCCACTCGAACAACCCCACATGTCCTGGACATCTGAAAGCAGTCTTGGGAATATCTTCCTCAGCCATGAATATTTGATTGTAACCTGCATTACCATCCATGAAGCTGATAATTTGATGTCCAGCCGCAGCATCAATCAACAAATCAGCAATCGGCATTGGATAGCCATCCATCGGTGTGGCTTTGTTGAGATTCCTGAAATCAATACAAACACGAAGTTTTCCATTTTTCTTATAAACAGGAACCACATTAGAGATCCACTCTGCGTATCGACATTGCCGAATAAACTTTGCTTCAATTAATTTAGTTATTTCGGCCTTAATGTCAGGAAGTACATTAGGGTTGCATCGGCGCGCTGGCTGCTGATGTGGCCGAAATCCAGATTTGATAGGTAACCGATGTTCAACTATCGATCGGTCTAATCCAGGCATCTCAGTATAATCCCAAGCAAAACAATCTTTATATTCTTTTAACAAATCTGTTATTCGCTGCTTACACTTGGAATCTAACTTAGCACTAATAAAAGTAGGTCTTGACCTATCACCATCACCGATATCTACTTCTACTAAATCATCTGCCGATGTGAACCCTTGACCTAATTTTCCATCATCGGCAAACCTATCCATTAAAACTCCTCTTCAGAACCGACTGCTTGGATCGGTGGAATTTCATAATCAGCAACTCTAAGGAACTCTTTTTCCCAAGCTTCTCCTGATATGCATTTAGTTCGCTCATAAGTATCTGATTCTGCCGATGCGATGATATAAGAAGAATCACCAGGGACGACCTCAATCTTATCCCCAATCCACTGTACGAGGCATTGATGCATTGTAGAAGGAACACAACAATTAGCATGAATCCAATCCCTCCCTAGAAGCAGATTATATGCACCCTTGCCATTGATAACAAAGAACGTCGTTGGCAAGGTTTTGCTGCCGATGGTCAATTCAACGCACACTGCCCCTTTAGCCGGTGACACATTGCCTTCAAAATCTTTCAACATCATATCGGTTTTGGTCAAGTCTTGATCTCCTTTACCAAGTTTCCGATACATCACGTAAGGCATAATATTAATCGCAGCCCCTCCATCAATAAGTACCTTAGACACAGGCTGCCCATCAACTCTGCCCTTCACAAATAAAGCCTTAAGATGTTGTCTCTCGTCATCGGTAGGTTTCTCAAAAACAGCCATCATTGGATCTAGTGTTAGCTGAGCTACTTGATCAGAGAGAACAACTTCTTCCTCATTATCAGATAGTGCCAGAAACTCCATTGGCAACATGAATACCATATTAACATCTGCCGATGGACCCTTATTTTTGTGTTTTACCTGCCACTGCTGATGACCAGGCCTTTCATTGGAGGAATTTTCCTCTTGGTATAAACCCTCCTGACGCTCACGTTGCATCCTCCTTCTCTGCGTCTTTGTCAGACCCTCTGGGCACCACCGAGGAAACTTGGTTTTCCAAACCAGCTGGTAACAAGTCCTAGTTGGTTCTACACGACGTATATTAGGGTCCCTGTAGAATATTTCCTCATCGGGAACTCTTGCGTTTGCCATCTCCTCAAGCTCCTCTTGATTCCTTGGAAAATATTCAGCGCGTTTACCAAGCCTCTCATGTACACTAAGTCTGCCCCCCAGCCGATCATGCACTGATGCTCTGCCTCTGATCGGCTCATTGATAGACAAACCCTGATTACCACGTTGAAACCTCCTTTCTGAACGATTGACTCCGTAATAACCATTACACTCAGGGCAATTTTCAACAGTTGGCAATTTAATACCTTCTTCCCAGCAATGGATGAAAAACGGACATCTCCAATGATCTTTATGTCAATTCCATTCTTCCTGACGTCTCATTTCTTGCTGTTGTCGATATCGGTCATTACGTTGACGCCAACCCTCCTGCTGCCTTCGATGAGTAATCACAATGCCAGGTCGAGGAGGATTTTTGGAACTACTGCTTTCTCCTAGCAAACCCTTACTCTTTGCATCATCGGTAGTTATCCGATGTTGGGGGTCCACTGACGCGTTTTTCTCAGCAGCCTCTGACGTCAATACCTTGGTCTTTCCTTTGGCATCCAACATATTTGCTGGAAAAGGGTGTTGATCAATTTTCATCGGCTTCTGGGTCTTGGACGTACCAAACTTAATTCTCCCAGATTCAATAGCCGATTGTAACTGTTGCCTGAATACCTTGCACTCATTTGTACTGTGTGAAGTTGCATTGTGCCATTTGCAGTACAAAATCTTCTTCAACTCTTCTGCCGATGGGATCACATGATTAGGTGACAGCTTAATTTGGCCCTCTTGAAGCAGAAGATCAAATATTTTATCGGCCTTGGTGATATCAAAGGTAAACTTTTCTGGCTCTTTTTGATCAAAGGGACATGATATCGGCTTTTTATTCTTAACCCACTCAGCTAAGCCGATAACTGGTTCTTCATCAGAGTCAGAATCTCCTACTTCTTCAACAAATGATACCTTTTTACTCTAGTTCTTTTTTGGTTCAAAAACCCTAGTATCTTGATCAGAGATCCTTTGCACAAGATGACTGAGGCTTTCAAACTCCTGAGAAGCATATCTGTCCTTAAGATGTGGCAATAACCCTTGGAAAGCCAGATCGGCAAGCTGCTGTTCATCCAGCACCAGGCTGTAGCACTTATTTTTTACATCTCGTAGCCTTTGTACAAAGCTCTCTACCGATTCATCATTACGCTGTCTCAATTTTACTAAATCGGTAAGCTTCTTTTCATGGATTCCAGCAAAGAAATACTTATGGAATTGTTTTTCTAGATCAACCCAAGTAATAATAGAATTTGGTGGTAATGAAATGAACCATGTAAATGCTGATCCAGACAAAGATGATGAAAATAATCGAACTCTTAATTCATCTCTGTTAGCTGCCTCTCCACATTGAATAATGAAGCGATTGACATGTTCCATTGTTGATGTATCATCTTGCCCAGAGAATTTAGTGAAATCCGGTACCTTGTACCGATTTGGGAGAGGAATTAAATCATATGCAGGAGGGTATGGAGTTCGATAAGAATAAGTATTGATCTTGGGCTTTATCCCAAACTGATCCTTCACAATTTCTGCTATCTTATCGGCCCAAAAAGCATCAGCCTCCTGCTGACGAACTGGTTGAATTTCTACAGGAGGTGCCTGCTGACATCCCTCCACATATCTTTGTAGCCCACGATCTCCAGCAATCGGCATATTTGCCGTTACTTGTGGTCCATTAGCCTGTTGGAAAGGATTCATCGGCTGGGTTGCCGATGCTTGATTCTGGAAACCAGCTTGCATATGACCTTGTTGAATCCCTGCAACCTGCTGATTTCGCTGAACTGTATGTTGAACAGGTAACTGTCCTGACCAATCATTATTAGAACTCATCGGTACAAAACTTACCGATGGCTGGTAATTTGCTGATATTGTTGGATAATTATAACTGGTTTGAGGCATGAACTGAACCCCAGTTTGACTCATAGCAGGGGCTTTCTGCTGCATCGGCAGTAAGCTCGCCGATGGACTTGAATTGAATGTTTGAACCATAGGCATCTGGAAACCTCCTGGAGTTGGTTGCACAGAAGTAGTTGCGGCATATTGAGGCATTTGAGCCATCGGCGAAACGGCCGATGATATAGGCGCTCTTCCTACTGCATCAAACACTTGAGGTAATCTAGGATTGAAAGCAGATGACTCTGGAGGCATGCCATATCCCCACCAATTAGTAGGAACCTGGCTATTCTGAGACACAGGGCCTGACATAGCTGATGCCGATAGATCTGTATTAAGCTGAACTCGCCCTCCTGGTAGTACCTGATCTGATTGTATCGGTGTAGATTGAATATTAGGTGAGCCTGTCAATACTGGAGGGGAAGTAACTTCTGTACCCACAACGGCCGAAGGAGCCGATGGAGTTTTGACAGATGCCGGCTCTGGTTGATGATAGGCAGGCCCAACGTAATGTGGTGCCGCTTGTCCTTCTTTGAGAGTTCGAACCACAGCATTATGAACAGTATTGGACAGCACATTGGAATGATTAATCAAAGCATGATTTACTGTAGAATTAACCATCTCTTGAAGTTTACCAGGATTGGAGTCAAAGGTAACCTGCCGAGGCAACGGCAAATCTTGCTTCTGGATGACTTGTCCACTCTTGTTCAAGCTAAACGATCTCAGACAAAGCTGCTTGTATTCTTCTACAGCCTTTTCCATAGCCTGCCTCTGTTCTTCCTTGAGATCTTCTTCTGATACTGCGATAATGTTCCCTGAATCGATCTCGGAATTGAACATATTGATTGATTGGTCCCACCGAGCGTGCCAAAAGATGTGTTGATGCAAAAGTGATCTGCAAACACAAAGGGCTAATACCCGAATCGATATCCAAAGCGTGCCAGTCGATTTGACCTGCTAATCGACAAGGATGAAGATACGAACACTTTGGTCCTGACAACAGCGATACGCCCGGAAGTCACGGCCAAGAGGTGCTCACGCGGAACTCGAGAATCGCCGAAGGTCGCACTGAAGCGATGCAGCTCGCCGAATCAATGAGAACTCGTAAAAAAGGAAAAATATGTAAATTGACGAAGTCGCCGAAAAGTAAGTAGATGCAAATAGGAGTAAAAGTTGGTTTTGATATTGATTGATATATATTTATTACATTGCCCCTTACTCCATATTTATACCCTGATCTAAAGAGACACAACCAAACACAACTAGGACACCAATCCCATATCTAAGGAAACACGTGACTCTTATATGAATCATAACCTAACAAATACAGAAAAGGAAATCAACTCCTATCTATTTCCCTGTCCGCCTCAATTACGATGGAAATCTCACCGTCCTCCTTCCCATCGGCATACTCCCTATTTCATCGGCAGTAGCCTTCAAGTCTTCCTTCATCGGCATACTCCCTGTTTTATCGGCAGTAGTCTTCAAGCCTCCCTTCATCGGCATACTCCATGTTTCATCGGCAGTAGTCCTCAAGCCTCCCTTCATCGGCATCGACAATAACACCTCCAACCTCATCGGCAACGCCCGAGTCCAAATCAACCTTTCCGTCGACCATCACCAGCTATCGGCAACCATCTTTACAAACCATCTTTCATCGGCTATCAAAGTATTCAATAACTTTCCCCTTGCCGATTAGTCCACTCCGATTATTTTGACACGTGCAAAAAACGGTGTCAACAACTGGTTTAATGTGAGAGAAAAATATTGTTCTGGCTAGAAATTTACGATCGTTTACGACCAAACGAACAGACCGCTCAACGGCGAGAGGATGCCAGCGGCCGTGGTGTAGATTATAGGCAGGGCCAAAGAGGCCAAGGACATTTTTTTCCCGTATCCCCGTGCGATGTGGCTTTGGAGGAGGCCCCTCGCCATGCGTGGGCCAGTTAAAAGAGGTTTCTAGAGGCAGTAGAGGTGGTGAGTTTGTAGTTGTCGACGCGAAATTGGATGGACAGAAAAAGAGGGCGACGTGGTTCAATGGGAGAAGGAAAAATGGTATACAACAATAAGGATAAAAATAATAATAATAATAATAATGATAATGAGACTGTAGATACGTATGTGTGGTTCTTTTTTTTTAATATATAAATACGTGTGTGGTTCTGACTACGACACGATTCTCTGGTCTGAATCAAAACACAAACACGATTTCGGAATCCGAGTTCGATACACTCGGTAGTCGGTATCGGTAACGGTATGAGGCCGCCCGCGCGTCTTCAGCAGTCACGCCAGACACCCATGCCATAAATATAAGCAGCCGCCGTACCGATGCTCGTCGCCCAGGAAAATACAGTTTGTTTGGCTGAGAGTACGGTTAGTTCGGCTGATAAGACATACCTGAAAATATCGTTGGCTGATTTATTGTGAGAGAAAAATACTATTTGTTGTCGAAAAAATACAGCTTATAAGCCAAGCGAACCAGCCGAAGAACACGTACCATATATCAGACTCACGCAATTTTTTTCGTTCATTCACGCTAGCAGCTATCAGCTAGCTCAATTAATCGATTTCGATATGGTAACCGATGGAGGCATGTCGCAACCGGACGGCGCAGACGACCAGCACGCCATCGACATCGAAGCCGGACGGCCCACGAGCGAGAGCGGCTGCCCCGTGTGCATGCAGCCGGCAGAGTGGGTGGCGGTCGGCCCGTGCGGCCACCGCGAGGTCTGCGCGGTCCGCATGCGTTTCTTCGACGGAAACTGGCGGTGCTGTATCTGTCTCGCGTTCTGTCCCACCGTGGTCTTCCCAAGCACAAAGGCCGGCAGTGGCAGCACCGGGCCCGGGCAGCAGCCACAGGGATCCGCCTTCTCCGCGCCGCCTCTCGCGGCCGGTGGCGCGGGGCAGGTGGGCAAGTACTTGTCGTACCACAGCGGCGTGGCTGCCTACTTCGATAGCCCAGAGCAGTACGAGAAGGCGACGCAAATGTGCCTCCGGTCATCGTCGTCGTCGTCTTCCGCGACGAAGATGTGCTGCCAGACGACGCTTGGGTGCTCGTCCTCATTGCTGTAGTTGGAAGTGCGATAGTTGGCGGCCTATTAACCGGCCTTCCTGTTGCGGTGCACCTGCAGCTTCAGCATTGGCATCTCAGAATCCTAGCTGTGCTAGCTTTCGGCTTTCTTTGTGGTGCGCTCACATACCTCGGTTTCTTTTGGATGTTATACATGAACAAAGAGAGTCTCGATGCGCATGTTTAGTTGCATCTTTGTATCTAATTATTATGTATTTTAGTTTTCTTTTCTTCGACTACTAAACGTGTTCTTGCATTATAACTCTACATACAACTTATTGTGCGGTCGAATGGACCTGCCCATGCATGCTAATTATAATGAACTCGCCATCTTTATTTGATTTAATTGGAATTTGACCAATCTTATTTCAATTAGATCAAATAAATTTCAAGACCCAATATAAGTGATAGGTTTAATAAAAGGATCTCATATAGAAAATTGACTAGAGACTAACTCATCTTTTACATAAGTGTCTCTTATCTGCATCTATATATTGTGATGTTAGGAAAAGTCGACGGCAATCCACGTGCCCGCACGTGTAGAGTCGGGACATGCATGAGTATCCTATAGACACTCACGAGCTTTGATTTTATGAGAGCTCTTGATAGTTGGAGGATACCGAATTTTTATGTATGCAACAGCGAAGATAGTAAATCTACCATGGATCATATTGGTTTGTTTCTTACACAGATCGGTGAAGCTAGTACCCTTATATTTTATTAATGCTTGTAATTTTTTTATTGTCTCTTATTGGTATAGTTTTTTGTTGATTTACTTCATTGTTGTCTTGTTCTATTGGTTCTTGGGCTCAAGTTGAGGAGAAATTTTATGAAGACTTTTACAATGTAACAAATGAGATGAACTTGTCAAATTTGACATCGGTTAGACAAGGGCGTGGAGCCCGTCTTTGATTGTATTAAAAGATTTAGAAATATAAAAACAACGGAAACTTCAATTTGAAAATTGTTGAAAGAGTTTCTGATTTGGCTTTTAATGGTTTGCGCATACTGGGGATACCAGTTTCCAACCAAAATAACTAGACAATACAGTATAAACTCTAACATAGAGCTAGTCAAAGCAACAGACAAGGTAATCAGATTTCAACTACATCTGATAGCATCACTGAAGTAGGCTTAAAGAGCTTCATCCATTGCGAGATCGCCTCCTTCATGCTCCCGAGACGTTCTCTGTCCTCCCGAAGAAGAATAGACCATTTCTGCAGCAATGATAAGGCAATATGCTTCACATTAGTTGGGGCTTTAGGAAGCTTTTTTTCGATGGCCACATTGTTCCTGGTTGTCCAAAGTGCCCAAGTAAAACCTGCAAACAAGAACATAATAGAAGTCTAACCAGAAGAGGCCCCTTGCCTTGTAGCCACTCTTTAGAAAACCTTTTCAAAAAGTTTGGTATATTTGATAAGTGAAAGACTTTTTTGATGATACCCCAAAGGAGTTTAGCCAAAGCACAACGAAAGAAGATGTGATCAATAGTCTCTAATTCTCCACATAGGCAACATTTATCTTCCCTTCCATCCTCTTTTTACAAGGCTCACAGCTACATGTAACTTGTTATTGAACATTTGCCATAAAAAGAATTTGATCTTTAGAGGAATCCTACACTTCCAAATATACCCAGCTACCCTGCTGGTCATACCCCTGTTGGTGATAAACTTATATAAAGATTTAGTAGAGAACATTTTACTCTTTTCTAGAGCCTAAGTTACAGTATCATTGGTCCCGGGGTCAAGGCAATAGTTGCAAGTTCACTGCATAACTGAGACCATCTATCAAATTCACTAGTAGTAAGAGGTCTTTTAAAATCAACATACCATTCCTCCCCATCCAGTAGTCCTCAACAGTGGCCTCAGGTTCTATAACCATCAGATATAAGTCATCATAAGCAACCTTAAGAGCAACATCTTGAAGCCAGCAATCATGCCAGAACATACAATTTCTCCCATCTCCAATTTTAAAAATGGCCCCCCACTTAAAGAGATGCTTGATTTTGTGAAGACCCTGCCAGAATTGTGAGCTGCCCTTGGAAATGGAAGAAAAAAGTTACGCCCCCTCATGTATTTAGCCTTGATGAGAATCTTGAACCACAGCTCCTCAGGCTCTTGAAGAATCTTCCAAATCCATTTAGTTAGCAAACATTCATTCATAACTTTGGTGTTAATGATACTCAGACCTCCTTGGTCCTTGGGTCTAGACACCATCTCCCATTTGGCCATACAAATTGCTTGCAAGAGGTACCAGAAGCGGTTATTCAGAATTCTTTCCAGTATTCTGAATAACATGAGTAAAATAGAAATCTTTCCTAACAGGAGTAAGCCCATACTGAACAGAACATAATATTTAAATACCAAGTAGTGCAGGTCAAGAACAGAACATTATACTGAGTAGATACTGAACAGAACAGAATACTGAACATATATATTCCTAGGAACAATATCTCAACACCATAGCTTGTATCTCATTGCCAGAATTCTTTCCTCTAAATTCAGAGGTGCTGAGCTGTCTGTTTTCTAAAGAGCAGTTCCAATGCATTAGCAGCAACATTCTGTTTTATAAAAAAAGATCAGAGAGAGAGAGAAGGCCCAATGCATTAACAACAACATTCAGTTTTCTAAAAAAGGCCTGATCATTCAGACTATCAACTACTAGCTAACAGCAGAAATGAACCAATAGCAGCAGCTAGCTCATAGTTACAAGGATAGGCATTCAGCTTTCAGTGAAGAACAGACATTTTAAGATAGTGGACAGCTGCACTTTAGGTCACTGAAAATGTCAGCATGCAGCATCCCAAGCAGGAGGATGGCAAAGGGCATTTGCTCATTCTACGTATTTTTATATTTAGAAACTAGGTAAGGTAGCACCAATTTCTGAAAATAGGTAACAAGCAATAGCTACCTCATGCCGTCATATGCTAGTCCAAAATTCTGAAAACAGATGACAGGCAAGCCGCTAGGAATTTTGTCACCAACACATAGTTTCAGAGTTCCATACAAGATATTGATACGGACCTGTACCCTCCCCTTGGTTGATCGGAGGTTGTAGGTGTGCGGGGAGGCCGGATGCAGGACACGGCGGCGGGGCGCCGTGATCGCGAGGGGAAGGAGAAGAACAGGGGGCGGCTAGGGCAACTCCCGGCTCCCAAAGGAAGCTGAGTAAGTATATTACTCTTGCTTAATTATCCAAGTGTCTCACAATTGATATTTATAGCTAATGGAAATAATAGAAATAATACTATGGGCCTTTAGGCCCCCTAACCCATCCGGCTGCTATCAGCCATTAGCCCTAATGGGCCGGCGCCTTTGATACTGGACGCCAGTCATAACATCTCTCAGCTCGTCCTCGAGCTGTACATCGGGATAGAGGGCTTTGAAGTCATCGAGCGCTTCCCATGTCGCAGCATCAGTCGGAAGGCCGTGCCACTTGACCAACAGCTTCCAATGACCGCGGCGCAGCTCAGCGCGCACGACCTGCTCCGGGGCCGGTAGCAGACGCCCCTCGAAAACGGGTGGCACCACCGCCGGCGTCACCGGAGGAGCACCCCGCCACTGCTTGAGCAGCCCGACGTGGAAGACATCATGGAGGCGTGCAGTCTCGGGCAGCTGTAGACGATAGGCCACCCGCCCAATGCGTTCCAGTACGCGGAACGGGCCAGCGTAGCGAGGACGAAGCTTTCCCTTGGCCGGCGTCGCGAGCGTGTGGGTGGGGCGGTGAAGAAGTCGAAGCAGCACCCAATCGCCCACAGCGAAGTCCACAGCCCGGTAGTGCTCGTCGTAGCGCTCCTTGGCGTGTTGTTGCGCCTGGAGGAGACGCTCCCGGACCTCGACCAGGAACGCGTCGCGGTCCCGGAACATGGCGTCCGCGTCCTCCGTCTCAGCCGCCCCCTCCTGGTGGGGCAGCAGGGAAGGCGGTGGGCGGCCGTAGACAATCTCGAATGGAGTCACACGAAGCGCCGTGTGGTACGACGTGTTGTAGCAGTACTCGGCCCATGGTAGCCAGTCGACCCATGAGCGCGGCCTGTCACCGGTCGCACGACGCAAGTACATGGCGATCACTTTGTTGATGATCTCAGACTGGCCGTCCGTCTGAGGGTGAAAGGTCGTGTTGAGCCGCTGCTTCACACCTGCAAGGCGAAACAAATCCCTCCACAAGTGGCTGGTGAAGACCGGATCGCGGTCGCTGACGATGGAAGTGGGGAAGCCATGAAGCCGCACGATCCCGTCGAAGAAGGCGCGAGCCACCGACGCGGCCGTGTAAGGGTGGCTGAGGGCGATGAAGTGCGCGTACTTGGAGAAGCGATCCACCACCGTTAGGATCACAGATTTACCATGGACCTTGGGGAGGGCTTCAATGAAATCCATGGAGATGTCGACCCACACTTGGGACGGCACATCCAAGGGCGTTTTGTTGCGCTGACACACACCACACGTGCGGACGTAGTCTTGTACAAGCTTGCGGTCGCCGGGGATGTAGAAGTCGCTGCGCAGACGCACGAGGGTCTTCTGGACGCCCTCATGCCCCGTGGTATGCGCCAAGGTCACCACCTGATGGCGCAAGTCCTGCAGGTCGGGAACGTAGACACGTTTGCCATGAAGGAGGAAGCCGTCCGCGGTGGTCCAGGGCGCCTCCAGCGTCCCCACGTCCTGCTGCTGCAGGAGGCCGCGTGCCACTAGATCCTCCCGGGTGGCTGCCCAGATGTCGTCGTAGATGGCGAAGGACGGCCCAGACAAGGGGAATGCTACCACTGCGTCCTCGTCGCGGCGGGACAGTGCATCCACCACCGAGTTGAGTCGTCCGGGGTGGTATTCCACCGCGAAGTCGAACCCGAGCAGCTTGCTAACCCACTGGTGTTGCGGAAGAGTGGAAAGCCGTTGGTCGAGCAGGAACTTCAAATTGTAGTGGTCAGTGCGGACGAGGAAACAGCGTCCCCACAAGTACGGCCGCCAGTGCCGGACCGCCTGCACAAGTCCGATGAGCTCGCGCTCGTAAGCCACGAGCTTGACGTGGCGCGCGACGAAGGGTCTGTTGAAGAATGCCAGGGGGCCCGACCCCTGGTGGAGGACGGCGCCGAAGCCTGCGCCTGAGGTGTCGCAATCGACGACAAACTCGCGAGTGAAATCCAACATCTGCAAAACAGGGGCTGATGACAAGGCCCTCTTGAGGGCATCGAAGGCCTCCGCCGCCTCCGGCGTCCAAGCGAACGCCTCCTTGCGTAGGAGACAAGTGAGTGGAGCTGCGATGGAGCCAAAGTCGCGGATGAACTTGCGGTAGTAGCCCACGAGCCCGAGGAAGCCTCGAACGCCCTGGGGTGAACACGACGTCGGCCACGAGGAGACCGCAGCCACCTTGTCGCTGTCCATCGCGACGCCGTTGGCGAAGATGACGTGCCCGAGGTAGTTGACGGAGAGCGTCCCAAAGGAGCACTTGGACCTCTTTAGGTAGAGGCCATGAGCCTTCAAGGCGGAGAAGACGAGGTCGACGTGCTGGAGGTGCTCGGACCACGAAGAGCTGTAGATCAAGATGTCATCGAAGAAGACCAGCATGAACCTACGAAGAAAGGGCCGGAGGACGTCGTTCATCAGGGCTTGGAAAGTTGCTGGGGCGTTGGATAGCCCAAACGGCATCACCAAGAACTCGAAGTGGCCGTGGTGGGTGCGGAAAGCGGTCTTCTCGATGTCCGCTGGGTGCATGCGCACTTGGTGATAGCCCGAGCGGAGGTCGAGCTTGGTGAAGAAGCGTGCCCCGCGGAGCTCGTCGACCACCAGGATCGGGAACTTGTCCTTGGATGTCTTGTCGTTGAGCACGCGATAGTCGATGCAGAAACGCCATGACCCGTCCGCCTTCTTGACAAGCAGCACAGGGGCAGAGAATGGTGACGAGCTCGGCCGAATGATGCCCTGCTCCAACATGGCGGCGCATTGCCGCTCCAGCTCATCCTTTTAGAGCTGCGGGTACCGGTAGGGCCGCACCGCCACTGGCGCGGTCCCCGGTAGGAGGTGGATGCGGTGGTCGTAGGTGCGCCTGGGTGGAAGACCACGCGGCTTGTCGAAGATGGCCCCGTGTTGCTGCAGGAGCTGATCCAGCAGTGGCCGCTACTGGTCAGGCGTGGTCGCGGCCAGGTGCTACTGGTGTGTCGAAGCACCTGGGGCGCCCATGCACTACCACGTGACGCGCTGGTCGCCTCGCTGGAAGGAGACGGTGAGGCCCTCGAAGTCCCACAGGAGGGGCCCCAAAGCTCCTAGGAAGTCGACGCCGAGGATGAAGTCGAAGCAGCCGAGGGCGAGCCCCACACACGTGACGGGGAAGGACTCACCACCGATGAGGACGGGCAGATCACGGGCGATCCCTTCGCACGGCAAATGCACCCCGTTCGCGACAGTGACATGGAGGTTGTTGGCGCCATGCGGAACAATCCCCAGGCGGCGCATGACCGTACCCTGGAGGAAAGTGTGTGTGGAGCCGGTGTCCAGCAGGGCGAGGAGACGTTCCCCGTTGATGATGACGGGCAGCAGCATGGTGTGGTAGGTGCGGATCCCTGCAAGAGCGTACACGGAGACCACCAAGGCATTAGTAGTAGCTCCGTCTAGTGGTGCCGTGGGGTCCTCGGCAGCGGCGTCCGCGGCGTCCTCCGCCCCGGTGAAGGCATCGTCGTCGATGTAGTCGGAGGACTCCAGGTAGAAGACACGCGGGCAGATGTGGCCGTGCACGTACTGCTCATCGTAGTTGTAGCAAAGCCCCTAGCGACGGCGCTCGAGCATCTCTGCCGGTGTCAAGCAACGGAAAGTGCGGGCGGGTGTAGCGGGGCCGGTCGGGTTTGGCGCAGTAGGAGCGGGCGCCCCGGCTGGAGTCCCGCCCCCAGCGGTTGCACGAGTCGAAGGAGTCTGCCACTGGGGAGGGCGAGCGCCACGCTGTACTGGTGCCACGAGGGCCGTGGCCTTGCGTTCGAAAGTGCGCGCCAGGTACATGGCCATCTGGAGGTCACCGGGGTCGTGCATCTCCACGTCCACGCGGATGTGGTCAGGCAGGCCGCCCACGAAGAGTTCTGCTTTCTAGCGGGTGGAGATGTCCCGGGCATGAGCCAAGACCGCTTGAAAACGGCCTGCGAACTCGTCCACCGTGGAGTGGAAGGGCAGCCGGCCCAGCTCTGCCAGGCGAGTGCCGCGAATGGGCGGTCCAAAGCGAAGGCGACACAAGTCCTTGAACCGATCCCATGGCGGCTGGCCCTCGTCCTGCTCGAGGGCATAGTACCATGTCTGGGCATCACCCGTGAGGTGATAGGACGCCATCCAGGTGCGCTGCAATGCCGGAGTGAGTTGGCCTCAGAAGAATTGCTCACAGTGCGTGAGCCAGTTCAACGGATCGACGGAGCCATCGTACGTCATGAACTCGATCTTGTGGAACTTGGGCGGCCCGTTGCCCTACGCCGAGTCAGGGACACCCCCCCCCCGTAGCCGGGCGCATGGTAGGATGGAGGCGATGGCGCCCCGCTGCTGCCAGGGATGAGGAGGCCATCCGTGCCGCCGTAGAGGGTTCCCGACACCGTCGGTGCGCCATGATTGGGCACGTGTGACCGGGGGGGCACCGACGTGTAGACCGGGCCGGAGGCGTTCAGCGCCCATGGCGGAATCTGGGACAGCGACGGTGAAAAACGGATCTGATGGATCGGGACGGACGACGAAGTAGGCGACGGTGCCGTCGAGAGCCCGGCGTCGGAGGGCATCCTGTAGGGGTAGGAGACCGGCGGCGAGCGCTGAAACGCGACCGACGGGGGTGGCGGAGGCAGGAGCGGCTGATGCGGCAGCGCACCATACTGCAGCTGTGGTGCGCCATACTGTGGCGACGAGGTGTTGAAGAGCTAGAGCATGGTGTTCATCGTCAGCCGCAGCTCGGCCAACCCGTGGCTGAGGTCGACGATCGCGTCTGTCGTCTATTCGAGCATGAAGACGGCGCACGGCCCCCTTGGCGCGCCCTGTGCCAGCGGCTATGAGGAGGTCGGCACTAGGGCCGACGTCGATGCGGCCGCCTGGGGCAGGACGCCGGAGGCGGAAGGCGCCGGCGTGGATGAGGGCGGAACGGTGGCGGTGGAGGGTTGGATCGACATGGCTGATACCAGGTTGATACGGACCTGTACCCTCCCCTTGGTTGATCGGAGGTTGTAGGTGTGCGGGGAGGCCGGATGCAGGACACGGCGGCGGGGCGCCGTGATCGCGAGGGGAAGGAGAAGAACAGGGGGCGGCTAGGGCAACTCCCGGCTCCCAAAGGAAGCCGAGTAAGTATATTACTCTTGCTTAATTATCCAAGTGTCTCACAATTGATATTTATAGCTAATGGAAATAATAGAAATAATACTATGAGCCTTTAGGCCCCCTAACCCATCCGGCTGCTATCAGCCATTAGCCCTAATGGGCCGGCGCCTTTGATACTGGACGCCGGTCATAACAGATATGACAAGCATATGCTAGTTAAAAATGCTGCTCAGATCTCACTACGAACAACAACAATCATGCTTTGCAAATTATAAAGAAAAATCTGGTGGATTTGATCTTGTTCTTGGAGCTGAGGTTTATATCAATGAAGTTTTCCTACTTAACTGTTTTTATTTTATAAGGCTCTGGACCTCTGCCCTTTCTCTTCTATTCATTGGCTATATAGCAACCCATAAATCTTTTGCTCCAGAGTTACAGTTTAATTGAATTATCAGACATGGGTAAGCATGCAAATTGAAAAATCTTTAACCCATCTTTAACCCATATTTGGAACGCATATACAAGAATTTTTACATGAATCTGTCTAGAAAAAAAAATCTGGCATATTAATTCATAAAGCATCTCTAGGAGTTTTTCTTAAACTCACTCTTTAAATCATCGTTTAGAGAGCCATTTGAATTAAATTGCTCTTTATATCTTTCCACACTCCAACAACTTTTTAATATCTTATACACTATAAGGGCCTGTTTGGAAAGGCTCCGTGCAACTCCGACTCCGCAATTGTGGCAGTACTGTGGAGGAGCCGCTGGAGCCCCAAATGTGTAGCTCCTTCATTTTCTTAGTGTATTTTTGGCCGGAGCTAGAATCGTTTTAACTTGTGAACATTGCGCAAAATTGAAACGAGCACTAAAAGAGCCAATATTGTGTTCCATCTTTGTCTAGTGATAAATCCAGAATAAAAGAAGATAATATTTGGCGTTCTAATTTTAAAAGATATTAAATAATATGTTTTTACTAAGATCTCTATTCCTATCAATGAATAAGGATATAGAGAGGTCAGAGGTTCAAGACCTTTGTAAAATCCCACCAAATTCAGCATACACAGTATGGATTACTAAAAATGTCATTTTTTCAACCATCATTTATCTCGAGCGTCCAATTTCTGATGGACCATTCAGATACATGTGGTACAACACCCAAAAGTCCCAAACCGGCCCCACATTTGGCTCGGACTTTTGAGAGCTCGTGCTCTCCAATTTTGTGACCAAACCCCAAACCCTAGGTCCCTGCCCAACTCGATCCGACCTCGCCATGGACACCTCCGACGACGAGGCTACTGCCGCTGCTGCCGAGACCAAGAAGAAGACACCCAAGACAGTGGCGGCCAAGGGGAAGGCGACGGGGAAGGGGAAGGCGGCTACCGGCCCCATGTCACAGGTGACACAGCAGGGCACAAGACGTCTTCTTATTAGCTTGGCGTATTTTTCATTGTTTGCTTTGTACTCAGTGACTGTCATGTGGGCCCTAGGCCAGTGTCTTGTTATCGGCATACAAATGCTAGAACTCTGTAAGAGAAACGGGATCGAAGAAAAGTAAACACGAACACGCTAAAGTAGGGACTTCCCTCGCCGGCGTTCATCCATGATCTATGCCATTTGTAGTGCTCACGTCGACGGCTTGACACCGGCGGCCATGGGTGTTACAGTGGTATCAGAGACGGTTTATCCTCAGCCTCCGCTCTCGATTCCGCTTGACTTCGATCTTCGATTCGTAATTTCGGTCGATGGGTTGATCTCCACCGATCCTTGTGGTGTGGGCGAAAGGTCCCATAAATCCCTCCTTTGGTTGAATCGGGTCAGCTAGCAGCGTCGAGTTCGTCTAATCCGAGATCCATAAATTTTCCATCCACCCACCCCACCTCCTCCATAGATACCTGGATCTGTCGCAGTTCCTACCCTCCATCTGTGTGGCGGCACTACAACGGGTTTCTCTCTATCCACAATTGACTGCGAGCGGGCGCCATCACCACCAGTTCGTCGGCGGTTCCATCCTCTATGGCACGATTCTCGACTGGGGGACTACATCAACAATTTGGTTCGGTGGCGTGAACCCTTTGTGAGAATTTCTCCAACTTCTCACTCCATTTCCTTCTAGCATGCTTGAATCAGTGGTGAGGGTTGCGAGACGCTTGTTCTCGTGTAAAATTCCGTAGCCAACTGGTTCAATTGTGGTGTGGTGGTGTTCGGAGGGGAAGTGTCCATTGACTTGCGTTGCGGGACACCTGTTTCCATATAAAATTCCTCGGTCGAGCCTCACTTCCAGGCGGCGGTGATTAGTTGTTGTGTGGAGTAGTCAATAGGGGAGGTGTGACCCAAACATGTTGTTCCACCAGTTTTAGTCACGGCTCCGTCTAAGCCTTCCAATCCTAAACCATCCAAGCAGACCCAAATTCTATTAGATCAGATGTCGAAGAGCGCTGATGATGACCAGTCTAAGTGGGACCAGGTGATGGATCATTTCGATCTCTTGTTTAATCATATGACGGATATGGGTATCGTCCAGCAAGAGATGAAAACTCAAATTGAGTTAAACAACGCAAAGGTTGACAAGTGTTCTGCCGATCAACAGTTCATTGCTCAGCATGTTAGAGCTAATGGCTAGGCAGTAGCTCAACTGACCCTGCGGCAGTTTGAGGAGGAGAAAAGCTCTGCCAGTCATGGTTCATCGTCCCTGGTGTACGATGATGAAGAAGAGCATTTCCAGAACATGTTTGCCAAGGACAAGAACATTAAGAAACCTGAGCAGTCCAAGTATCACAGATCCAAACTGGAGCAAGACAAGGGAGAAGGGGTACCTCATCATGCTCTGCCTAAAATGTTTTTTCCCAAGTTTGATGGCCTTCATCCCAAAATCTGGATTGACAATTGCTACAATTACTTCTCTATCTATAATGTGCCTGAGAGACTTTGGGTGTCTTCTGCCACCATGCATCTAGAGGGCAATGCTGCCAAGTGGTACCAGGCCTATAAATAGACACATACTAAGATCTCTTGGGTCACCTTTTGCTTGGCTGTGGAACAACAATTTGGAGCTGATGATTATAGAAATGATCTCACTGAGTTGATTGATCTCAAGCAGTCAGGCACTATGGAAGACTATACTACTAAGTTTGAGCAATTGCAGTTTGATATTACTATGCATAGCTGTCATTATGATGATCTTTTCTTCACCTCCCATTATGTCAGTGGTCTCAAAGATGAAATTAGGGCAGTGGTTGAGCCTCAGGTACCAACAACTGTACACAAAGCTGCTATTATAGCCAGGATTCAGCAAAAGGTGCTTGTTAGAGGAAAAAACAAGTACCATAAGGCTCCTATTCTTCCCAAGCCAACCCCACAACACAGAACTGAGACCAAGCCACAACCAGTTTCTGGTACTCTATGGAGGGATAGGCAGCTAAGGGACTACAGAAAAGCTAATGGATTATGCTACACCTGTGGGAAGAAATTTGAACTAGGACATATTGAGGTCTGTCCCAAGAGAACCAAACCACACGGCAATGCTCTGGTGGTCAATGACTTGGATAGAGAACTCAGTGATGATGTTCTCAATCAATTAGCCATCGAGGATGCTTTACCAGACCAATTTTGTCAATTGTCCCTCAATGCATTGACCAGCACTAATACAAGCAACAGTATTAAACTAAAAACTAGGGTCAAGAACAAGATTATGCTTACTCTATTGGACAATGGCAATTCTCATAGCTTTGTAAGTGCCTAGTTCACCCAACTAGCTGGCCTACCAACTGTGCTGATGTCCCCTCGCAAAGTAACACTTGCAAATGGGGAGTGGATAGTGGCTGATAAAATGGTCAAGCAATTGGAATGGTATTGTCAGGGTCATACACTGGTTGCTGATATGATAGTACTGGATATGCACCCCTATGACGCTATTCTGGGTTTTGATTGGTTGTAGCGCCATAGTCCAATGCAGTATGATTGGCAACTTAAAACTCTTGAATTCAAGGTGAATGGACGACCAGTGAAATTGCAAGGCATCAATCCACCACCTCTACAGCTGACAGCCATATCTGCAACTAAAGTCTATAATTCCACTAAAGGCAATGATGTTTGGGCCTTTGTATTAGTGGACTAGATCCCACAACACTAGACCCAACCTACCAATTCCACTATCATTCCATCATCTATACAACAAGTGTTGACACATTATGATGATGTTTTCTCTGATCCACAGACCTTACCACCACAAAGGTCTTATGATCACTCAATTCCTTTGCTTCCTGGTTCCATTCCTGTAAATTCAAAACCCTATCATTACTCTCCCCACCATAAATCAGAGATAGAAAGGCAGGTTCAACAGTTACTCCAAGCTGGATTAATTTGCCACAGCCACAGTCCATTTGCTTCTCTAGTCCTACTTGTCAAGAAGAAAGATGGAACATAGAGGTTTTGTGTAGATTATAGGAAACTCAATGCCCTCACTATAAAGAATAGGTTTCCAATGCCTATAATTGAGGAGATACTGGATGAGTTGGTCGGTGCCAAATTCTTCACAAAATTGGATATGAGGTCTGGTTACCATCAGGTCAGAATGCTTCTAGAGGATGAGCACAAGACAACATTTAAGACACATCACGGCCACTACCAGTTTAAGGTGATGCCTTTTGGACTCACTAATGCACTAGCCACTTCCCAGTGTATCATGAATCAAATACTTCAGCCTTTCCTCAGAAAATCTGTGTTGGTCTTTCTAGATGATATATTGATATATAGCAACACTTTAGAAGATCATGCTAGTCACCTTGAGCAAGTGTTGGCCACCCTTAGACAGCATCAGTTGTACTTGAAATCTTCTAAATGTACTTTTGCTCAAGATAGTCTAGAATATTTGGGTCACATAATCTCTTCTCAAGGTGTGGCCACTGATAAAAACAAGATCATTGCTATGCTACATTGGCCAGTACCTACTACAGTCACTGAGCTGAAAGCTTTTCTAGGACTCACTGGATATTATAGGAGGTTTGTTAAACATTATGGACTGCTTACTAAACCTCTTACTTAGTTACTCAAATGTAAACAATTTGCCTGGTCTGAAATAACTCAGCAGGCCTTTGATGAGGTCAAAATGGCCATGACTAGAACTCCTGTCTTGGGTCTTCCAGATTTGACTCAGCCATTTACTCTAGAAATTGATGCTTGTAATGATGGTATTGGAGCTGTTTTGATGCAGCAGGGACAGCCCATTGCTTATCTTAGTAAGGCTCTTGGGGAGAAACACAAATCACTTTCCATTTATGAGAAGGGGTTCTTGGCCTTAATTATGGCAGTTGAGAAATGGAGACCATACTTACAAAGACAAGAATTCACTATTCTCACAGACCACAAGTCTTTAAGCTTTCTCAATGAACAGAACCTACATTCTGAACTATAGAGAAAAGCTATGACTAGGCTCATGGGTCTCCACTTTAAGATTGTGTATAAGAAAGGCAAAGAAAATGTGGTTGCAGATGCTTTATCCAGGGTAGCTCATCTCCTGGCTGTTCAAGCAGTCTCTACTGTTCAGCCTGCTTGGATTCAAGAGGTCTTGAATTCCTACACCACAGATCCCAAAGCTCAGCTACTGATGAAGCAATTAGTTGTGTCCAGCCCTGATGCTAATGGTTTTAGTCTAGAGCAGGGTCTCATTAGACACAATGGAACTATTTGGATTGGCCAGAATTCATCTTTACAAACGAAGATCATTGCTGCTTTTCATTCAAGTCCTTTGGGAGGCCATTCAGGTATTACTCCTACCTACTTTAAACTAAAGAAGCATTTTGCTTGGAAGGGTATGAGACAGGATGTCGAGAGTTATATCAAGCAATGTTCAGTCTGTCAGCATGCTAAACATTCATTACAACATCCAGCTGGTCTGTTGCAACCTTTACCTGTGCCAGAAGGAGTTTGGAGAGATGTTTCTATGGATTTTATAGAAGGTTTACCCAAATCTGATGGCTACAGTGTCATTTTAGTGGTTGTGGACATGCTGACTAAGTATGCCCATTTTATTCCAGTTAAGCATCCTTACACTGCCATCACTATTGCTCAGGCATTCTGGATAATGTAGTGAAGTTGCATGGCTTACCAAACTCTATTGTCAGTGACAGAGACACAGTGTTTGTCAGCCATTTCTGGACACAACTGTTCAAGTTCTACAAAGTCAATTTAGCCTTGAGCATAGCCTATCATCCTCAAACGGATGGACAAACAGAGAGAGTAAATCAGTGTTTGGAAATGTTTCTTCGATGTTCAATGTAAGACTCTCCCAAGGCCTGGAAATCTTGGCTGTCCCTAGCTGAATTGTGGTATAACTCCTCCTATCACAGTTTACTAGGTTGCTCCCCTTTCAAGGCTCTTTATGGGTTTGAACCAAATATAGGTGCAGTACCTCAGCTACCACAAAATACTTCTCCATCAGTAGCTGAGGTCATTCAGAATAGGGAACTTCATTTGCAATCCATCAAGCAAAATCTGGCAAGAGCTTAGAATAGGATGAAGTTGCTGGCTGACAAAAAACGCACTGACTGTCATTTCACCGTTGGTGATCAGGTATTGTTGAAATTACAGTCCTACACTCAATCTACAGCGGCTAACCGCCCCTTTCCCAAGCTGACATACAAATATTTTGGTCCTTATACAGTTCTGGAACGCTGGGTTGAGTTGCATATAAATTGGACTTATCGGAGGGCCATATGATTCACCTAGTCTTCCACATTTTCTAGCTAAAGCCTTTTGTGCCATACTACACTCCGATGTTTGAGACACTACCAGTCACTACAGACTTGGCAGCTGCAGCAGCTGTACCAGACAAGATCATTGACGGGCGTCTGGTCAAGAAAGGAAACACAGCCATTCCTCAAGTCAATGTTATCTGGACTGGTCTGCATCCATCTACTGCAACATGGGAATATTATCATGTTTCCAGGCAACGCTTTCCTGATGCTCCAGCTTAGGACAAGCTTCACAGGTGACACCGCAGGCACAAGACGTCATCTTATTGGTTTGACATATTTTTCATTGTTTTTCATTGTTTGCTTACTCCGTGTCTGTCATGTGGGCCCTAAGCCAGTGTCTTGTTACCGGCGTACAGATGCCAGAACTCTGTAAGAGAAACGGGACCGAAGAAAAGTAAACACAAACACGCTAAAGCAGGGACTTCCCTCGCCGGCGTTCATCGCTGATCTGTGTCATCACTCATTTGTAGTGCTCACGTCGACGTCTTGACGCCGGCGGCCACGGGTGTTACACCCCAAGGCGTCGGCCAAGGAGAGCAGCCTCCTCAAGCAGAGTGAGCTCCCTCCCCGTTCCCCTTTCTCATTAAGAATTTCGTTTTTTTGGGTCGGTTTATCTTATGCATTTTGTATATTTTCTGGGGTTTCTCCTGCAGAATCGCCCGCCGAATTCTTTGCGGAGAACAAGAACATTCCCGGATTTGACAATGTGAGTTGTTGTATAAGGACTTTTAGCCGATTTGAGCGCAACATCTAGATGTCGCCCGTTTGGAAATTTAGCTAGATGCAGGTGCCCTACTATCTTGTCGACAGACAGTATCATTTCTTTATTTTCCTCCTGGTTCAAGCGCAATGTAATCTAGAAATTAAACTTAGACCACATCTGACAGTGGGGAACAACAGAAACTATCAACTATTGTTTTGATTCACGGATATTACTCATTCTAGTTGTAGTACACTTTTGGGGAGGAAATATATCAGATACCATCGTAGTCATTATTTCACAGAGATACTGATGTAATGGTGCTGGTCAGCCTGGTAAATCCCTGTACACCCCGGAGCTAGTTGAGAATGCCCTTGATTCCGCCGAATCCATATCAGAGCTCCCTGATATAGAGATTACAATGTAAGTAATCCCCAAATGTATTCTTTGTTGTCTTTTCTATTTTGCAGTATGGGACAGTGCCCCATAACTTTGTTTTGCCATATCCTTGTCAGAGAAGAGATCACAAGGACCAAGTTCAACACAATGATAGGGCTAGAGGATCGACAGCGTGTTGACGAGGCACTATATGATGATTTTGAGTCAGAAAAGGATCGTGAGGTAAGATGAGCACCTAGGTTTGTATTAGTTTGAACATTGTGGATGTATTGAGAGGCGTTGTGACTTCACAAACTTACCTCTTTGTATTATTCGTAATTTTAAGTCTGATAAAGTTGTATGATTTCACAATACTTAGAAACGCCTGGCCAAGGAAGCACGTTTCCAAGAAACTCAAGCTAAAAACGCTGCACTTGGGAAGAAAGTTAAGGAGGCTCGATCTGTTCGAGGAAAAGGTCGGGGCAAGGCTGCACTTTTCAAAGTGACTTGCAAGGTATTGCCGTGACAATGTGATATATCCGATGAAAATATATTTTCTTACTTTTGATCTTGACTAATCCACCCCCCTCCCCCCTGTGGATGCAGGATAATGGTAGAGGTATGCTACATGGTGATATCCCAAATATGCTTGGGAGAGGTAGGTTTTTAATGGTATCTTTAATCCATAAATGCTGAATCCAAACAATTTGATCCTTTCTTGCTTGGAGAGGAGATAGTACCATGATGCCCAATATCATTGGAGTTATTTACATTTGGTGCAGTTTTGTCAGGCACAAAGTATGGTTTGAGGCAAACACGTGGAAAATTTGGACTCGGTGCTAAAATGGTAAACTTCTTTGTGTACGCTGTTGAGAAGAAGCTTTCTAAATTGTATGCTGTTGTGAACTATTGTTTTGTATCTTTTTGATAGATAAGAATGAATGCAAACAGTTAGTTGATTTCTGCATTATCATGAAATGTTGAAATTGTTTTCTTTCTTTTGCTTGGGCATGACTGTCTTTGGGTTTGGATTGGGTAGTGCCAGTGTACAAACCAAGCATTACTCATCTTATGCTGTTTGTCATGATACTTTTATTTCATTTCTACATAGCCATGTAAAACTTGCATCATAACTAATGTAAAATGTTATTACAATCATAATAGCAACTTGTTTGCAGTTGGCATAATCATCCTTTTCTTTCACTTTGATTATACCTTTTAAGTGATCTATATAGTTTGTTCTCTTGTTTGTTGTTTCAAATTTGTTGGTATTCTTTTGCTTAACCTATCCCATGTCTAAGAGATACCCATCGTGTTTTGCCTCTGTAAAATAGCTTATGACAATAAACATGTGACCTATAGTATTCTCATGGATTATTATTGTTTTACTGGCTCTAATGTTTTGTTTACATTATAATTGTGGACTAGAACAGGCACTTATATGGTCAAAGATGAGTACAGGACTTCCTATTGAAATTAAGTCGTCGATGAAACGCCAGAACTATACTTCCTGGACATAGATATTCATAAGTAAGTACAGCTTGTTGGCTCGTGTGTCTGTTCAACACACGTACTGACGTGATATTGCATTTTGTCTCTATTTATGTCACTTTGGTAACTTCTGCAGTTTACCTTTACCATGACCCATTTTGGTGTATTCCACTTCTCAGAAATATCCCTCATGTTCATTTACATGAGAAAAGAGAGAACAAAACTCACTGGCATGGGGCAGAGATTGAAGTTATAATTGAGGGAAATTGGACAACTCATCATGTGAGTAGCACGTTTTTGGAACATTTGAAACAAGGAATTGTGCTGTAAAGCTAATCAAGTGATCTCTTTCGTGCAGTCAAAGATCCTCCATTATATGCGTCAGATGGCAGTCATCACGCCATATGCTCAGTTCCTTTTTAAATTTCTATCTGATGCAGCAGAGTAAGCATTTCATTTATGGTTATTTATGTTGTGCGAAAGCTGTTGCCATTTTCTCATGAATGAATTTGTTTCCTGCAGCAAAAACTTAACAATAAAGTTTGCACGCCGGACAGATGTTATGCCTCCTGTTCCACTTCAAACAAAGCATCACCCATCTGCGGTCGATTTGTTACTGATAAAACGCTTAGTTGCAGAGACTACAAAGCAAAATCTTTTACAATTTCTACAACATGAGTTCGTGAATATAAGCAAACCACATGCTGAACGTTTAATTGGTGAGTTGTATGATATGCATTGTGGCTGACCTGGTTATTGAAACAAAAAAAAATAACTAAGTGAATATAGTTTCTATCTGTTTTCAACACATCATGGACCACTATAGTCCAATTTTCTAGAATAGAATCTTTTGCGATCGTGAAGTAAAGCTTCCTTTGGCAGTTTGATCTTTGTCTTGCTGTTTATGGTTCTGAGTTTCAGTTATGTCTCTAATGTTGCTTTTTCAAAGTATTCTACTCTCCACTAAAATTATTTACAAATCCTAACTTGTTTTGGGCTAAAAATGTAGTTGTATTGTTGTTATGTACTTTTGTATTACTCTGTATCTAGGCTTTACTATTCTTGTTATCAGTTCTATGTTTTAATATAACATATTTTTGATTTGGTAGGGGAGATGGGACCTGATTTCAGTCCAAAAATGACAGTTAAGAGCCTTACTTCTCAGCAATTAGTTCGAATACATCAATTATTTAGGCAGGCTAAGTTTGATGATCCCAGTGGCAATGTATGCATTCCCTACCTCCTTTATTTCTCAGCTATTCTTTGGCTGCTTTCATATGTGCAAGTGGTCATTGTGGTATCAAAATCAACCAATTCTATAGTGTCTTAGTCCTGCAGGTGAATATAATTTACGCCTGGGTATCATAAAAGAGTTGCACCCTGATATGGTTGCAACACATGCAAACAGGTATATCATTTTTAACCAGATTGAACTCCATAAGGGATTTCAATACTGCATATTTGAACAAACTAATAACTTAAATGTTGTCCTCCGTTCAGCCCTCAGGTTTTTGAAGGTCACCCATTTATTGTTGAAGCTGGGATAAGCATTGGTGGAAAAGATGTTAAACAAGTAAGGAAATACTTCAAGTTTTACTCTGTACGGCAACATTTATGCTTTTATTTATTCTGTTAAAAAAGATTGTAGAAACATGTATTTTGTTTGTCCTTTGTGGTTCCAGCCATTTTCAATGATAGGCAAATAGCCCCCCAAACAGATCACCAGGAACTCTCATACACACGAACAAAGCGGGTTTGTGGCTGGAATGACTTAGTCTTTCTGATTTTCTCTCCTATACGTATAGGCAGCCGTGAGCTACATTTTAGGCTGTGATAGCCTTGTAATTAAAGCAGAATATTACACAATTAGCCTCTATTACTGTTATTACTTCATGCTGAAGTTAAGCTAAAGTTAAGGCTATGGACCTAGACACTAGCATGCACCTAGACACAGGATTATTCCCAATATTCAATTTGTGATGGTAGTTATTGTAAAGATCATGATAGTTGATTACTCCTATTTGATTTCCTGTCTTATTTGATGCTAACATTTTTAAATTTCCCAGGGTAGTTTCTTTCTGTCTGAGATACTATACTGAATTAAACTCCTAGAATGGCCTGGCCTGCAAAAAAAGAAAAATGTTAGAATTTATGAATTTCACCACTCTAAAAATTGGAAGAATGAGAACTCGCAATTTTGGCTATCTGTTGAGACCTGGGCATATCTGATTTAAACACTAATAGCTGCTTGCACTTTTAGATTCACTGAGTTCTTCCACTTCATTGATTTGATGGCGAAACTTTTAAGGAGCAAACATAATTGTTTGTCAGTATTACATTGAGCTCCAACTATGGGGAATGTTCTTTCCATCCTTTGCTTTTTACTCCCTCTGTCCGTGAATAGAAGGCGTAACCACTTCATGCAACATTTACTGCTGTGCCTGCTAACGTCATCGCCTCCCTCCTCCCTCGCCGCATGCACAGACCGTTACTCACAGAGCATGCATGCTCTCTCTCTCACACATGGAGTGAATGGGCTGGCCATTCCTGCATGCATGCTTGCGCGACATCCAAAACGCTCTCCTTGGAACACACGTAAACGAGATCGTTTATTGGTCTTGGACTCTTGGTGCTGGAGGAGTTGCACCTTCTATTTACGGACGGAGGGAGTAACTGACAAGATATCACTACATGATTCTACTGGGATTAAAATTCTTATATTGTTATCTTTGTTTCATTCAGGGTCTAAATATTTTTAGGTTTGCAAACAGAATACCGCTTCTTTTTGAACAAGGTGCTGATGTCATCACAAGAACTGCTCTAAAAAGGATCCCGTGAGTTTTTTTTAGCTTGGTTAGTGTATCATTAGTATCAGATGTTCTACCTATTATATACCTTTCCCCATCCTGATTTTTAGTTGGAGCAGCTACAAAATTAATCATCAGCAAGATAAGATTGGTGTCTTTGTGAGCATTGTAAGTACAAAGATACCTTTCAAAGGAACTGGAAAGGAGTACATTGGGGATGACATAACTGAAATATCATCTGCTGTTAAGGTACATTCGAACTTCCCTGATTAACTGTGTCTGTAAGGCCACACATTAATCATCCTCCTGCACCTTCAGTCAGCCCTGAAGCAGTGCTGTCTTCAACTGAAGTCTAAGATTGTGAAGAAACTTCAGGCTCGTGAGCGGCAGGACAGGAAAAGGAACCTGAACAGGTAGTTTCTACTTTCTACTTTGGGGGTCAGAGTGTTGTATATAATTAGAATTATAGCAAAGCTCCTGTTTTTGAAGCTGTACTGAACCACACATTCAATAATACTTGTTCAATGCTGATATTGGTTGGTATATAGTGTCACTACTGGCATTCAGGCTGACAACGTAAACTCCTGGGACTAAAACTGGTCTTCCCTAATCCTTACCAGTATTTGTAGAAAAAGCTACATTCTGTGATAATGAATTTGTTATGAACAAAATGAGTCACATGCTGCTTCACACTGACACAAAGTTCTCCCAAATTGTATGCATTTTTATCTTATTTTACTATTTTATATTTACAGATATATTCCTGATGTTGCAAGAGCGATTATGGAAACTCTGGTAGAGGCCCTGTTTGCTTGAGCTTATCAGCCAGTATCAGCCCTACTTTTCAGCTATGGGAATAGTGTTTTTCTCTCACAACAAATCAGCCCTATAAATCAGCCGCAGCAGCAATAAGTCCTGCCAAACAGGGCGAAATTACAGATCAATCTCCCCAAAACGGCCACGCTATGATAAGGAAGATGAGGAACTCCATGAGAAGGTAAATTCTGAGGAGGTTGAAAGCATCTAGGCCCCTTGTTGGGTTTCGGTGATTAATGACAATACAAGATTACTATGACTAACGTGTGTTTTGCAGAGGCAATTAAGTTAGGTCATGGTAATGGAGATGGATTGGGCAATCGAGGTGGTCATGCCCCTACGATGGAAATCGTTTCGGTTTTCAAAGGATGGACGACAAGGTTAAGGACGACTAGTTCTAAGTGTCGATTGGAGTTGGAGAGACACTTAGAGTAGTTTAGGACTTTGTTTTTCCTTTGGCCGTACTATTAAGGAGGGTATGGACGGGTAGCTTGACCTAGGTGAGTCTAGTGAGTTAGGTGTAGTGCACACTTGTTAAAACAAGCACTAGGTAGCTCCACAACAGCCTTATGATCCTATGGAGCAAACTTCATTCACATATGTTCGAGAGTTGGAAGTGAATGGAGGGTTAAATGCTGACCGGACGCTGGCTCCGGTGCGACCGGACGCTGGCCGCAGGGTCCGGTCAGTACATTTGATCAAGGAGATTGCGTTCGGTGCGACCGGACGATGGAGTGGTCAAGTGACCGGACGCTGAGAGACAGCATCCGATCGACTCCAGTAAGGTTCCAGAGAAGGAAATCTACGACCGGACGCGTCCGGTCAATACTGACCGGACCCTGAGGATCCAATGTCCGGTCAAGTACAGTAAGCATCCAATGAGGGTTTAATGCGACCGGACGCGTCCGGTCAGTGGTGATCGGACCCTGCCAGCGTCCGGTCAACACTTAAACACTGGTTTGCGGGTTGAACTGACCGGAGCATCCGGTCAGCATGACCGGAGCGTCCGGTCACCCCGCAGAAGCTCATAACGGTTCGTTTTTCAGGCTGTCTTATAAATAGAAGCTCCACTCGTGTGTGGAGTAACTTTTGCTCATTCCAACAGCTGAGAAACACGTCTGTGAGTGCCAAGAAGAGCAAGGTCCTAGTGAGGTGATTGAGATTCGTGAATCCAAGAGAGTAGCCTCATTAGTGAATCAAGAGTAGCAAAGTGTGCATCCACCGTTCTCATTAGGTTTCGTGTGGTCAAGTGAGAGTTCGTGCTTGTTACTCTTGGTGATCGCCATCACCTAGACGGCTTGGTGGTGATTGGGAGCTTGGTGATCACCCGACGGAGCTTGTGGGTGACCCAACTCAAGTTGTGAGCGGTTTTGGGTGATTCGCCGCGACGGAGTGTCGAAGAATCAACCCGTAGAGAGCACTTGATCCTTGCGCGGATCAAGGGGGAGCTACACCCTTGTGCGGGTGCTCCAACGAGGACTAGTGGGGAGTGACGACTCTCCGATACCTCGGCAAAACATCATCGCATTTCTCTCTCTCTATTTACTTTGAGCATTTATTTTGGGCAATTCAATACTTGTCTTTACATTCATAGAATTGCCATGCTAGAGTAAGTTTAGAACATAGGTTGTAAGTCCGTTGTACGTGAGATTAATAGAAACACTTTTCTAGGCACAAGGGGTTAATTAGACCAACCGTAGGATTTAATTATTGCAAAAAAATTTAAAATTAGTCCAATTCACCCCTCTTTTGGGCATCTTGATCCTTTCAAATGGTATCAGAGCCTCGTGCTCACATTTTTAAGCTTAATCGCTTAGAGCAAGATGTCTCACGGGGATAGACCTTCTATCTTTGAGGGAGATGACTTTTCATATTGGAAAATCTGCATGGAGACGTACTTAGAAGCTGTAGACGGTATACTTAGAGCCGCCTCACAAGGCTTCCCAAAACCTCGGGATGCTACTAACTTATAAGGCGTTGAAGTTAATTATGAAAAATGGAATGCAAAGGCTCGAAACACCATCTTTAGAGGCTTTTGTAAAGATGTGTTCAACCGCGTAAGGAATCACAAAGACGCCCATGCGTTATGGTTGGACGTTTGTGCGCTCCATGAGGGAACTAAGAGTGAGCGTGAGGAACGCTATCATCTTGTGATTAAAAAGCTAAATTCATTTGAGATGCTTCCCAAAGAATGTGCTAATGAGATATATTCACGTTTGAATTTTCTTATAGAGGAAGTCAATGGGCTTGGACTTACTCAAATATCACCATCCGACGTTGTGAGAAAGATCCTGAGTGTCCTCCCCATTGATAAATATGGGCATATTGTGACCGTGCTACACCAAAGTGATCTTTCCACCGCTACACCGACATAAATCTTAGAAAAGATCAATGCTCATGAGATATACATGCACATCACGCCACAAGATAACTCATCCACTACCAAGAAGAAAGAGAAGGACTTAGCATTCAAAGCTAGCCAAGACAAAGGCAAAGCAAGACTTGAGTATGAGGGCAAGTGATGAAGAAGATGAAGATGAAAATCTTGCTCTCATGGTGAAGAAAGCCGCCAAGATGCTAAAGAAGCTAAATAAGAGTGGCATCAAGTTCGATGGCAAGAAGAAGTTCTTCATAAGCTCTAGAAGAAAGCCAATCTCCGAAATGAATTGCTTCAATTGTGGTGAACTTGGTCATCTAGCACATTAATGCCCCAAGCCTAAGAAAGACAAGTTCAAGAACAAGAAAAAGAGCAAGAAAGATGACTCAAGTAATGAAGATGAAGATGAGAAGAAGAACAAGCCATACAAGAAGAGAGATGGCAAAAAGAGGGACTTTCACAAGAAGAATAGTGGAAATGTCTATATCGTCGGTGATTGGCTCACGGACATTGATTAATCTAGTGGATCATCCGATGATGATAGTGACAATGAGAAGGTGGCACCATTGCTATTGATCTTCCATCTTCATCGTCACCATCGCCATCATCCTCTACACACCTATGCCTTATGGCCAAGGGTGAACGCAAGGTAACTAATAGTGATGATAGTAGTGATGATGAGCAAGCTAGTGATGATGATAGTGATAACGATGATGATGATTCACCTTCATATGATGATCTTGTCAAAATACTAAGAAAATACACTAAGATCATTAGAAAGAGTAGAGCTAAAAATGAAAAGCTTGATGCTAAAAATAATTCACTCTTAGCAAAATACGATACATTGGAAAAGGCTAATGTTGAGCTTAGAGAAACAAATGATGCTATATCATCCAAACTCAAGGAGCTCAAATCTTCTAAGAAACAGCTTAAAGATAAACATGATAAACTTGAGTGGGTGCACAATGAGCTCATCACTAGCCACAATAAGCTAAAAGATGAATATACAACTCTTAAGATCAATCATGATACTCTTGTTATTGCTCAAGAATTTTTACCAAATAAGCCACATGATGTTACTAACCATGCTGTTAAGATTGATATAGCTACATCATGTGATGATTTAATTGATGAGAGCATTGAGCAAGGATCTAGTGGCAAAGGCAAGCAAGTGGTTGAGTGCAATGACTATGATGAATATGTCAAGCTTAAGAACATAAATAAAAAGCTCATGAAAGATCTTGAAGAGATGAAAAGCCACAACACCATTATGCTAGAAACTCTTGATCATGACAAAGAGTTAATCTTTGAGAATGAGAAGCTCAAAGAAGAAAACAAGAAGCTTAAGGAAGAGAAGAAAGATGATGCTCTAAAGGAAGAAAATAAGATGCTCAAGTTGGAGAAAGAACATCTCAAGATTGGATTGAGCAAGTTTGCTAGAGGCAAGCATCTCTAAAGTGAGCTACTCATGAACATCGTCATAAAGATAGATAGAAGTGGCATTGGATATGTGGCAAGTGTAGAAAAGAAAAAGGCTCAAGTTCAACAACAACAATCAAAGCCAAAGCTAAAGCCAAAGAGATGTTTTGAGTGTGGACAAGAAGGCCACTTTGCTCATGAGTGTCAAACTCCACCGCCACAACCTTTGCCCAAGCATGCTAGACCCTTTGCCTTCAATGCTCACTACATGCTTAAAAAGGATTCTAGTGAAAAAATAAAAGTTATGTTCTTAGGATCCCCTAACAAGAATAGGCCTAAGAAGATTTGGGTGGCTAAGTCACTTGTTGAGAAGGTGAAGGGCCCTCAACAAGTTTGGATTCCTAAAGCTTGAATCTCTTGTGTGTAGGTGAACTACAAGACCGGTGAAAGTCATTGGATTATTGATAGTGGTTGCACTCAACATATGACCGGTGATCCTCATATGTTCACCTCACTAGATGAAGAGGTAGATGGACAAGAGAAAATAACATTTAGAGATAACTCAAAGGGCAAGGTTAAAGGATTGGACAAAGTGGCAATATTAAATGATCATTCCATCTCTAATGTGCTCTATGTTGCTTCATTGAGCTTCAACTTACTATCTGTTGGACAATTGTGTGATTTTGGCTTTCAATGCTTGTTCATCGAGAAGGAGGTTGTTGTATCTAAGGTAGATGATAATCAAGTGATATTCAATGGATTTAGATACAATAACTTATATCTAGTGGACTTCACCTCTGAAGATATAAATTTGAAGACTTGCCTATTCATCAAAACAACACTTGGGTGGCTATGGCATAGAAGATTTGCTCATGTTGGTATGAGTTCACTCAAGAAGCTTATGAAGAATGATTTGATGAGAGGGTTGAAGGATGTGAAGTTTGAAAAGGACAAGCTTTGTAGTGCATGTCAAGCCAGCAAGCAAGTTATAAATACTCATCCAACCAAAGCTTTCATGTCAACCACTAGAGTGCTTGAACTCCTTCAAATGGATTTATTTGGACCAACAACATACAAGAGTTTGAGAGGGAATCTCTATTGTCTTGCGATTATTGATGACTATTCAAGGTACACAAGGGTATTCTTTCTTCATGACAAATCCGAAGTTGCATCTTGCTTCAAGAAGTTTGCCAAGAGAGCTCAAAATGAATTTGAAGTGAAGCTCAAGAAGATAAGAAGTGACAATGAAAAAGAATTTGACAACATAAACATTGAAGCTTATTGTGATGAAGTTGGGATCAAGCATGAAGTCTCCGCAACTTATACTCCTCAACAAAATGGTGTAGTTGAGAGGAAGAACTGGACTTTGATCACTCGTGCAAGGACAATGCTAGATGAGTACAACATTCCTGAAGCTCTATGGGTGGAAGCAATCAACACCGCATGCTATGCATCAAACCGCCTATTCCTTCAAAAGTTTCTTGGCAAGACACCTTATGAGTTGCTCAATGGGAAGAAGCCGGATGTCTCCTTCTTTAGGGTGTTTGGTTGCAAATGCTACATCTACAAGAAGCGGCAACACCTATGGAAGTTCCAAAGACGTTGTGATATTGATTTTCTTGTTGGTTACTCATCAAAGTCCAAAGCATATTGAGTATTTAATCATGCCACTGGCTTAGTTGAAGAAACATATGATATGGAATTTGATAAATCTAACGGCTCCCAAGGAGCACATGAGAAATTTAATGATGTAGGTGATGAACCATTGTGGAATGCTATGAAGAATATTTTGGTTGGAGACATCAAGCCTAAAGATGATGAAGATTATGTACAAGTGATAAATTCACTCTCTTCATCAAATGTACCATAAAATGACGAAAAAGATAGGAGAGTAGAAAATGAAGACACTCATGTCTCCCATGAGCAAATGGTGGTACAAGCACAAGATGTTAATGCTCCACAATCTCCTCCTTAAGTGGTCAATAGAAGAAATACATCTCTCCTACAAGATCAGCCACAAGATCTCATCATAAGGAGTCCATCAAAGGGTGTAATGACTTGATCTCCAAAACTTACTTCATTTATTACTTATCACTCTTTTGTCTCTTGCTATGAGCCTACCAAGGTAGAAGAAGCTCTTAAAGATCTGGATTGGATAAATGTCATGCATGAAGAGTTGAACAACTTCACTCGCAATGAAGTTTGGACTCTTGAAGAGCGATCAAAAGGTGCAAGAGTCATTGGAACAAAGTGGGTGTTCCGTAACAAGCAAGATGATCAAGGTGTTGTTGTGAGGAACAAGGCAAGACTAGTTGTAAAGGGGTTCTCCCAAGTTGAAGGTTTAGATTTTAGAGAGATTTTTGCACCGGTTGCAAGACTAGAAGCCATCCGTATCCTACTTGCATATGCATCACATCATGAAATAAAACTATATCAAATGGATGTGAAAAATGCATTTTTAAATGGCTTTATTAATGAACTAGTCTATGTTCATCAACCTCCCGGGTTTGAAGACTCTAGATATCCTAATCATGTTTATAGGTTGTCCAAGGCACTATATGAGCTTAAGCAAGCCCTAAGAGCTTGGTATGACCGTCTTCGGGACTTCCTTATTGAGAAGGGCTTCACCATTGGGAAAGTCGACACTGCACTATTCACTAAGAAGCTTGATGGGTATATCTTCATTTGTTAAGTATATGTTGAAGATATCATCTTTGGATCATCAAATGAAGACTCATACAAAGAATTTGGTGAATTGATGTCGAAGGAGTTCGAGATGTCCATGATTGGTGAGCTTACATTCTTTCTTGGTTTTCAAGTCAAGCAAATGAAAGAATCTCTCAAGAGAAATACATAAAAGATCTTCTCAAGAGATTCAAGATACATGAATGTAAGCCAATCAAGACACCAATACCTACCAATGGACATCTCGACCTAGATGAAGGAGGTAACCCGGTTGATCAAACTCTCTACTGTTCCATGATTAGTAGCTTTTTATATTTAACCGCATATAGGCCCGACATCATATTTAGTGTGTGTATGTGTGCTAGATTTTAAGCTAATCCTAAGGAAACACATTTAATTGTCGTAAAAAGAATCCTTAGGTATCTTAAACACACACCAAGTATTGGCCTTTGGTATCCCAAAGGAGCTATATTTGAATTAGTTGGCTATTCCGATTCGGATTATGCCGGTTGCAAAGTTGATAGAAAAAGCACATCTGGAGGGTGCCATTTGCTTGGTAGATCACTTGTGTCTTGGTCCTCCAAGAAACAAAACAGTGTGGCTTTGTCCATCGCTAAAGTGGAATACATTGCCGCGGGTGTTTGTTGTGCACAAATATTATACATAAAACAAACTTTGCTAGACTATGGTGTAGTTCTAGAAAAGGTACCTCTTTTGTGCGACAATGAAAGTGCGGTAAAACTTGCAAATAATCCAGTTCAACACTCTCGCACCAAGCACATAGATATCCGCCATCACTTTCTAAGAGATCATGTTGCTAAAAATGATATATCACTAGAAGGTGTAAGAACTGAAGATCAATTAGCGGATATTTTCACTAAACCGCTAGATGAGGCTACATTTTGTAGATTGCGAAATGAGCTCAATGTACTTGATTTTAGTAACTTCACTAAAAATTGAGCTTGTGTTGTCCCTTACATTCATTGTAATTTACAACATGTTTGATTTTTGGTAATGCATATAGGGCTTGTCTAACATGATTAAGATAACCGCCAAAAAGCGTGTGAAGAAGCTTAACATTGGATCAAACTTGACAAGCAACTAGATTTACTTACAAAGTATTGCATATGCATAGATGTTGTTTTGTCATTTTGTTCCATTTGCCCTCTTATTGCCTATTTTCTTAAAATGAATTATAGCCTAAGGCAAAATATTTTAAAAAACTTGAGGGTTTGAGAGAGGTCACTCACATCAGTCTCAATTGGTGTTTATTTAGATCTTATTTAAGTTGGGACTTGATTGAGAACCGGCAGCGCGGAGGAACATTGAAGATTTGCGGGAAAAGAGTGACCGGACGTTGCACCGGACTCTGCTGTCCAGCATCCGGTCAGTTCACAGGAGGTGAACAGAAGTTGAAGGAGTGATCGGACTCTGCGTTTGAGCGTCTAGTCAGGAAGGGTTCCAGCGTCCGGTCGATCTACATGGCGTTCAAGGCAACTGACCGGACCCTGCCTACGTCCGGTCATGGACCACCGGATGCGTCCGGTCGCGATTCCAGAGGAATTGGACCTCTCTGGAATCGACCGGACGCTGGGTGGTTGTAACACCCCAGGTGTTTGCCACCAGTTAAGCAATGGGTTTGAGCTAAAACATGGTATATTAAGTGATGATGAAGATGTCAAGGTCAAACCTATAGAAACGAGCCCTAACCTAAACTTGGATATTGCACCTTTTGCTCGCCTATAGACCCCTTTTCAAGATATATGCTTGGCTAGTGTTATTGGAATATCTCCATGTGTCTCACATCAATACCCATCTATATTGATCCATGGAAAAGTTTCGTGAAGTTTGGAATCAAAAAGTCACATGAAATAATAAGTTATATCCTTATTGGAATGACTTTGCTAAGTGCTTGAATTGCACTATTAAGTGAATGAGAACATGAGATGTCAACCAAACCTTGCAACCTTGCCAAAATGACTCTAGATGAACTCTACAACAAAAGTCATGAAAGGTTCATGTTGGGCAAATGCCAAGAAAATGCTCCAATGGATCAAAAAGGATAATTTAAGCTTCATCGTGATCCTACTTTGGTCAAAGTAGAATAGCAGGTTCTATACCAGTTTGAGGTCGGACCTTAAATGAAAGTTGTAGTCCATATCATGTAGAACAAACTTTGTTTTTGGACTAAGAGCTAGATCATCTTGGAAGCAAGTCAAATCGAGGTCACAAGATCAAATTTGCTGCTGATTTCAGCACTTAGAAATATTCTAAGTCTAGAATTTCGCTAAGCAACGACGTTGGCATTCCGCGTTCTCCGAAATTCGTTAAGCAACTTGAGTTGGTCCAAAAATAAAAGTTGAAGGTTATATTATGGAGAAGAGCCTGCAAAAAGTTGCACTGAGTTTGACCAAGTTTTGACCTCTAAAGGTGAGTTCCCGTGACCGTTATCAACATGTTGACACTGTCATTTTGAGGCTTAATTACCCGCTGTTACAGAGCTCAAATGATCAGGCACCTTAAATGAGAAACGTAGAGTAGGCCGAGGTGAGCAAACTTCATTTTTGGCCCATTGTCTGATTCGGCCCGGATGCGGCCCAAATCTGCTCCCACCTTGCCCACCGCGACGCTCACCACGTGTTTGACGCTTTGCCGACGTGGTCGCCGTGCATGGACGCCGCGCACCCCCACCGCTGCCGCGTGCCCGGCCTCGCTGTCGCACCCCTGCTGCTTCAACCGAGCGCCTTAGCTGCCCCAGTCCCCATTCTCCTCTCCACTCTCCCTCCCTGGCGTTTTTCCTTCGCGCTCACGCACGCCAGAGCACGGTCGCCATGGGCGCCGCCGCTGTGCTCGCCGCCGCAGCCGTTCTCGCCACTCCTAGCTTTTTCACTCCCCACGAGCATAACCCTCAGCTTCGCCGCCATCTCCTTCACGCCGTGCTCGTGCTCGCCGTCGCAACCCGCCACCCTAGCCGTGGAAGCTCCAGCCGCCGCCGCCACAGCCGGCGCCCACGCGTGGCCAAGCCGCCGTGGGCCACCTTGGGCTAAGCCGAGCAGCCCCGCGGGTGCGCAAGGGCCCCCTATTGCTCCCCCACTACTCGTCGCCATCAATTGCTGCCTCTCCGGCCGGATTCCGCGAGCCCCGACGACCTCCCAATTCAAAATCCCATCAGGGACCTACAAAAATTCGACGAAAGTCAGGGTTCTAACTGCGAAGTCAGTGACTCAGATGAATAGTGCCATAAGGACTGGTTTGTAATTATTTTGCAGGAACTTTGGAAATTCATAGTAAATCGTAGAAAATTCGTAAAATAGTAAATGAGGACTTTTTGGAATCCTTGTGAAATTGTCTATGCAGTGGATCTATAATATGGCATGTTTTAGTTTAAATATTTTGTAGTAAAAATAGATTTGTGCAGTAAGGTTGTAATGCTAGTTGAATTTGTTATTTTTCATAACTGTAGATCTAGGGCTCCAAATGAAGTGAAATTTTTGTGGCATGCTACTCATGTGATAGTTGATGTGTGGTAAAAATTTCATGAGTATTGGATGAAGTATGAGTGAGTTATTGGTTTATCTTGCTCTCACATGAATTCTTGCTTTAGCAACTTGTCTTTTTCATAGAGGTTGCTATACATATCCAAATGGAGTGAAATTTGTACAGTAGACTATTGAGAGGATATGTGAGCCACTGTAATTTTTGTAGAAGTTATTGTGCACTTTTGGTATATGTTCATTAAGTCACCTTGTTATCTAAAATAAATTAACAAATGCATTAAAAGAATTTATTTGGTCATGGACACTAGGTTTTCTGGTGTTCTTTAGACATGTGTGACATGTTGGTAAAGTTGGTTTTGCCCAATTATGTATTTGCAACATAAGTTAATAATTATTTTCTTGCCGATGTGGTTTATGGACAGATCTGGGAACTTAGCAAAGTTCTTCATGATAATGTGCTTTGTTGTGAAACTTGTTTATACAAAAGTTGTAGATAATTCATGTATCTAGCTTCTATTAAAATTTAGTGTCATTTGGCCAAGTAGTTTAAGAGTTACAGCTGTTTAAAGTTGGGTTTCAGAAATGGCTGTTTTCTGTCAATTGTGGACCAGTTTCTGTAAATGGATATATTTGACTTAGTTAACTTGAGAATCATGCTAAGATAATTAAATATGAATTCTAGAAAATTTCATAAGCTTTCCATAATGTCTTCTTGCAAGTCATTTGGATTTGTGTAACTCCAGTTATAGCTAAATCTTGTAGCTGATGTTTGCATGTCTAGAAATTGGCAGATTCCAATTATAGTGTTTGCTTGTATATTGTTAAGTGTGACTTATGCCTTGAATGATGACTGAGTTAGAGCACCTGAGATCTTGGGAAACTTGTGTCATGTTTGGTGTTGTCGTCTTCTTTGCCATCTTAACATAATAGATTGTGTGATGTTTAAGTTAAGCATCGCAAAGTACTTAAGTGTGTTAGTGTAAACTATGCTTGTCTTGCTTGCTATTTTGTGATGTGTCTTAGGGTACTATTCTTCATATTTATGCACTTGCATATTGCATCTTATCTAGGTACGCTAGATGAACCACGTGAAGGACGTGATGTTGGAGCCAAACTCGAAGACGGTGTTTTATGAATCTGTCCCAAAGATGGAAGGACTAAACGAGTGCTAGGACCTGAGATGTCACCAGGATGGTGCAAGCTAACTGAACTGATTGTGGCGGATCCCAGGCAAGCCCCGGAGCATTATAAGTCTCCTAATTTATAAAAGCAATTCTTTCTATATATGAGTTATATATTGTTGCATTAAGTTGCAGGAGTTGATTGAAACCGTTGATGCATTTATTACTATCCTTGCCTACCTTATTACCTTTTTACCCTGTTAGGTCAGGATCGAATAACTGCTTAGCCTTGCTTAGACCGGTAGCGATCGGTGATATCCGGTCACCTACATTTATAGGTGGTTACTGGAAGAATTTAGCTATGGAAAGAATGCTATCCTGGAATTAACCATGTGTGATGGATAATTGGAGACCGGACGGAAAAAGTTAGAGGCAACCAGACAGGGTTCTGGGGTGCTGTTAGTTTCCGTCTGTGTCGATTAAGGACCGACCATTGTTGGGCCTCGAGTCATGTTGAACGCATGCCTTACATTTAGCTGGCCGGATAAAGTACCTTCCGACCGCGAAGCTGAGAGATTTTTTGGGCCGAGTAGATTGCCTGCAACGCACTGTGCCGGAGCAGGTGTGGTAGGACACGGGGGCGAGATGATAAGACCAAAGTGCAGTCGGTCGCCCCCCGGGTACATATGGTTCCTAGCAAACTTGAGATTCCTGGAAAGTTGACTCGGTGATCAATATCTCACTTTAGCGGGTGAGTGAGGTTTGTGTAAGGAATAAATCACCAGCTGGTTAGGAATCGATTCGAATTGCCATCGCTCCTGGATAGTGAGCACTTGACTCGAGTTACTTCATCGTAGTAATTATTATGGAAGAATGATGGTTATCTGGATGGTATGGAATATGCTAAATCTAAATTGGTAACTGGATGTTATTGGTTAATCAAGTGACTGCTATAGTATATGTGCTTACCTAGATGGATAGGTCATTATAAAGATGATGCAAAGTACTTAAAATGGTTTCTTCATGATAGCTTATGCTTTTCGCAAATAAGTTAGCTAGCCCACTAAAGAAAGCCTTGCATAATCCTTGGTGTCACTTTATTTCTGGTTTACGACGGGTAAGTCTGGCTGAGTACATTCGAGTACTCAGGGTTTATCCCACCTTGTTGCAGGTGATGTTCTCGACCTGTTGATGATGGTGGCTAACCACCGGTGGGCTCGGTGATTCTATACTTACTTCTCATCTATATGCTTTTGTCGGATGATGTCACTAAGCTAGCAATATATTTGGAACTTATATTAATGTAATCATTTGAAAGCTATGTTGTTTCCACTAAGCAGTTTTGAAACCCCAAACTTGTATTATTATTTGTTAACCCTTTTGTAATATTATTTCCGCTACAACCCGATGTATGTGATGTGTATTTGCTTAATCACGCGATCTTGGTTGTGATGTTGATTTACCGAGGTCTTTCGAGACACTCGGCGGACTACCGGGTTTATATGAGTGAAAGTATGGGTGTGTCAACGTGTTAGCGGGGACAACCGTACTTGATCTTGTATAAATTGGGCGGTTCTGTCACAGCTGGTATCAGAGCGAGATTAAGCATAATACTGTCAGGTACATAGTTTTAAAAGTTAAGTTTTGGTTTTAAAAGGTCTATTTTAACTAAAATTTTAGCTGCAGGTAAATTTGTCAAAACTTATTTGTAAAACTATGCTAGCGACATCTTCCTTTATGCCCAGTTAAGGACTATTAGGTGGCTATCTAAGTACTAACTTTAAGGGATGTACTTTATTGCAATTTTTCTTTCGTCGTCCATACGACGTGCTATTGTATGAATGTCATTCGCTTGAATGGTACTGTATGGATCAATTGCCTCTACGCCCAGGTAAGTGTGAGTTGTGAGAGTATGACCATCCAACTGTCGGTCTAGGGGAGAGTTAGCTGTGGTTACTGGAATATTTACATGTTACACACATGTATATATGAAGGTACTTAATTGTGGGTATATCTACCGGGTAGCTATGGATACCGAAGTATATATCTGGGGATGTATATATGGAAAGTATCTTAGTTTACTGCTTTCATTATGCGCTTATTTATCTCTTAGGGAATAGGTTGCAATGAATTTGCCTGCAGGTACGCTAACCACGAATGCGTAGATTGAATGTAGCTGACGACTAGCTATATATCGAGAGAGTACGTGTTATGCCACCGACATAGAACGTGATTGCCACCTTAGGCTGGCAATTTCGTGAGGACGAATAGGACGAGCATGCATCATGATTGTGCTTGTGCATAAATATGCTTCCCTTCCTTTGTTCTAAGTACTAAGTAACTTGTGGTCGATGTATTGCACTATCTTCCTTGTGTGGAGTTAAACAAGAATGCCGTGTTCCATGTTGTTTGAATAAGAAGTGCTTGAGAAAAGTGTGTGCTTAGCCTTGCCAGAAATAATTGTGGTTACATGCTTAACCTATAATGTCCTCTAGTTTAGCCAAGTGGTGGGTATGTATGCTTGTTATCTAATTAGTGCTATAGTTATCACCCCTTTTGTCCTCGGTAAGCATACGAGTGTTGAGGGGCGCTATCCTAGAACCACGTCCAAGTTTTGGCAATCTCATGGTTGTCATTTTCAATTAAGTTCTCTCTTAGGAGCCTAAGCCTGTACACGTGGTTGCTAGCCATTGAACGTTGTGCTATGAAGACTTTTATCCATGCCTTTGCTTGATTTTTGACCCAAGCTTAGCCCCCTTATTTGCTCGCGTGTTTTGTGGTTGTCCCGCTCATGTGTGGGAGGACATTACTCAAAAATCCTTGTTAGATCTGATGATCTGGTGTAACGCTAATCGCTATCTACCCTGCTTTGGAACCTTTTTCTCACAGATCATGTCGTTGCCTTATCAACTGAATCCTTAGTCAGTGCCTTGGCTCTGTCCCTTGAATCTTGTTTATTTTGTCTCCAACCTTCCCATGTCTCGGGATGTCTATCAGTTTTGGTCTCATGTTGCTACTCGATAAGACCAAATCTCATGTTAATCTTTATCTGGTAATCACTTGGGTGGACATAAGACGTACATGGAAATTCGGCAAGAAGTCCCCTGCTCAGTTGTCTTTGGCAATTAAGCTATGCTCTCTTGCGTTGTGTTTTGATCTTTGGATTCTCTGCTTGTTAACTCCTAACCTTGTGACTACCTTTGTTTGCTATCCCTCCTTCGCATAGTGTTTGCTCCTATGCAACCCAATTTGTGCCATGTGAGAATTCTTGTAGGTTATATGTTCAGTAATGGTGCCACGATTAGCGATCTATGGTGCCGCGACGAAACCGAGAGCCTCCTGTGGGTGCGCACACAAGGTTGTGCTGCTCGGCACGCGCTGGTATCGAGGTTTCTAGTCATGATCCATTATAGAACTACACCAATATGTTATTCTCACTTGAGCTCTTCCTTGGTTATCTCTCCTTATCATGTCAAGAGATCTATATGTCGAACTAGATGTAATAGGACTTCCTGCTGGAGTAGTCCAACGGTTAACCTTTGAAGAATAGGTCACTAACAAGAACATAAACAGACTGCAAGAGGGTAGACAAGTGACTCTGCTCGACGTGACTGTCCCTATAATGACGTCGATCATCTAGTGAGCAACTTATGTCATTTTCATTGGATCAGAAAGGTGCACCACACTTAAGGTTGAACAAGTTATCAGTCGGATGATAAATGGACCAGGAGATTATGTGCTGTAATAGGTCACCTAGTATATATGAGATTCCTGTCCAAGTTCTCAATCTTTAGGTGCATAAGGATCACGTAGACGAACCGACCTTCTTTGGTGTGACCCCTTTCTGCTGACTTCAATGGCGACCATCGGTAGGCTTCGACCAAAATTTTTATTATCAAGAGTGAAGATTTGGAACCTTTTTAGTGTTGAGGGACAACTGATTTGTTACCAGTAGGAAAGTTAGTCTTCAGTTAGGTAACAACTATTTGGTAACTATGAAGGCCAGATCTCACAGGACAATGTTGATCAAGGAAACAGCAAACCTAGCCCCACAATGCAAGTGCTACTTCTTCTCCAAATGTGCTATCAAGTCAATTCCATCTTGGACAATCACGTATATAGTGCAAGACGTGGTATCGGCTAGGTAGGAGCTAGCGAAAGCATGTCTCTAGTTTTTAGTCAGCATCTTTATGCCCCAAGGTGCCACTAACACATGTGCCTGGACTCTATTGGATGAAGTGCCGAAGGATATATAGGAAGGGTTCCTTATCAATGTAGAAATGCCCTACAGGTGGAATAATGTTTTGTGCCCTGTGAAAACAGCCACAAGTCCAATGCTTGTGCATCGTCAAGTTGATATCTAGATCAACAACGGAAATTGTTACCTAAGAAGCATGGTAGGAAGACTATAGCCTCCATCCTTGGCTAGAGAAAAGCTGCTGCTACTATGAGAAAGATTAGAGAGTGCCAAACACACACCTCAATATGTGGAGCAAAGAAAAGGGAGGACACGAAATCTATTTAGATTTTGTGGCACTAAACCGGTTATCTTCAACCGGTGATTAGTGACTCAAACGAAGTTGGATTGACCCCAAACTTGGTGATCTCATTCCTTGCTTAGGACCCTTCAATGTCTTAAGTTGGTTTGAGTATTGGTTGAGTAAAACATCGGATTTAAGAGATATCTTGTCGGCTCGGTTTGCTGCCATTTCAGAACACAACAGTTTTGGTAGATGAATTGTTTGGATGGTCAAATGGTGTCCATTTGAGTTGATTTTGGTGAGTAGTTAGAAGACCCATGGATCTACCCGCCCACCAAATTTTGTGCATATGGGAGCCGTAGTTTGTGAGATATGAATAGAAAATAAAAGGGTACAGAATCTACAATTTCGCTGTAACTGCTATCATCCCTTGCATTAGACGGTTGTGTTTGTAATTCATGCCAAGGAATTACAACTTGTAGGTATATTGCTGATTAGACAACCCTCCATACCTTTGAGAAGACTAATTGCACCCCTATGTGCCTTGCTTTTGCCCTCTTAGATCAGCAATGCGTGAGCAGTCAAGGTGTTCTAGAAGTCAAATTGTGCCGTGCAATTCGAATGTAATTGGAAAGGTGTCAAACCATAGATTTTTAGATTATGGTTTTTGAGATATTGATTGGCCAAAGAATGGAAGCCTCGACGTCTAATATAGTTTAAGAAAGCTGGTTTTGCTACAATGCAAGTCAACCAACTTGCTGTGCAACTGCACCACGAAGGCAAATTTTACTTAACCTACTTGGTAGTGAACTAGTCCCTAGTTTTGTGATTACTTGCAACTTGTGTTGTCCTCCAAGCCTCGCTAACATCCTTCTACGTCAATGGTTCTCCAATGCTGACATGCCTTTGGTACCTTATATGTGTTTTTACCCAAGAGGTTGCATCAAATTCCACCCAGATCCCTGTTGCAACCTGGATCCAAAGGCTCCCTAAGGAATGATCATCGAGAACGACAGAGTCAGCTATTACGTTTACCACTCACTCAGTAGACTCAGACCATACAATATTGTTATCAGAGAAAGAGAACTGCACACATGGAACCATTGCAACGAGTATCCTTCAGAAGATTATCATCTAGTGCAAAGTCCATATGGTCTGTGCTATATCCACTTGGGAAGTAGATGTTGCAAGTATTTAGTCTACGTTTGTATCGCTCTTCGTACATCGAGGACGAAGTACGTAGGACATTGCTATCTTGGATTCCTCCTAAAGTAACCATACTTCATGAAGGCCAACAAAGGAAATTCTTCAGACAAAACTTACTACAAAGGACAAGTATTAGAAAGTGTCTTGACCAAATTAGCCTCTCTGATGCTCTGAAGTTAAGTAGCCTAAAGCTATCGCTGATATTGGAAACTGGTAGCATGTCTCTCTTCCATAAAAATCTTTCGTCCTGAATCTCAGGACGCGATTCTTTTAAGGGGTGAGGGCTGTAACACCCCAGGTGTTTGCCACCAGTTAAGCAATGGGTTTGAGCTAAAACATGGTATATTAAGTGATGATGAAGATGTCAAGGTCAAACCTATAGAAACAAGCCCCAACCTAAACTTGGATATTGCACCTTTTGCTCGTCTATAGACCCCTTTTCAAGATATATGCTTGGCTAGTGTTATTGGAATATCTCCATGTGTCTCACATCAATACCCATCTATATTGATCCATGGAAAAGTTTCGTGAAGTTTGGAATCAAAAAGTCACATGAAATGATAAGTTATATCCCTATTGGAATGACTTTGCTAAGTGCTTGAATTGCACTATTAAGTGAATGAGAACATGAGATGTCAACCAAACCTTGCAACCTTGCCAAAATGACTCTAGATGAACTCTACAACAAAAGTCATGAAAGGTTCATGTTGGGCAAATGCCAAGAAAATGCTCCAATGGATCAAAAAGGATAATTTAAGCTTCATCGTGATCCTACTTTGGTCAAAGTAGAATAGCAGGTTCTATACCAGTTTGAGGTTGGACCTTAAATGAAAGTTGTAGTCCATATCATGTAGAACAAACTTTGTTTTTGGACTAAGAGCTAGATCATCTTGGAAGCAAGTCAAATCGAGGTCACAAGATCAAATTTGCTGCTGATTTCAGCACTTAGAAATATTCTAAGTCTAGAATTTCGCTAAGCAACGACGTTGGCATTCCGCGTTCTCCGAAATTCGTTAAGCAACTTGAGTTGGTCCAAAAATAAAAGTTGAAGGTTATATTATGGAGAAGAGCCTGCAAAAAGTTGCACTGAGTTTGACCAAGTTTTGACCTCTAAAGGTGAGTTCCCGTGACCGTTATCAACATGTTGACACTGTCATTTTGAGGCTTAATTACCCGCTGTTACAGAGCTCAAATGATCAGGCACCTTAAATGAGAAACGTAGAGTAGGCTGAGGTGAGCAAACTTCATTTTTGGCCCATTGTCTGATTCGGCCCGGATGCGGCCCAAATCTGCTCCCACCTTGCCCACCGCGACGCTCACCACGTGTTTGACGCTTTGTCGACGTGGTCGTCGTGCATGGACGCCGCGCACCCCCGCCGCTGCCGCGTGCCAGGCCTCGCTGTCGCACCCCTGCTGCTTCAACCGAGCGCCTTAGCTGCCCCAGTCCCCATTCTCCTCTCCACTCTCCCTCCCTGGCATTTTTCCTTCGCGCTCACGCACGCCAGAGCACGGTCGCCATGGGCGCCGCCGCTGTGCTCGCCGCCGCAGCCGTTCTCGCCACTCCTAGCTTTTTCACTCCCCACGAGCATCACCCTCAACTTCGCCGCCATCTCCTTCACGCCGTGCTCATGCTCGCCGTCGCAACCCGCCACCCTAGCCGTGGAAGCTCCAGCCGCCGCCGCCACAGCCGGCGCCCACGCGTGGCCAAGCCGCCGTGGGCCACCTTGGGCTAAGCCGAGCAGCCCCGCGGGTGCGCAAGGGCCCCCTGTTGCTCCCCCACTACTCGTCGCCATCAATTGCCGCCTCTCCGGCCGGATTCCGCGAGCCCCGACGACCTCCCTGTTCAAAATCCCGTCAGGGACCTCCTACAAAAATTCGACGAAAGTCAGGGTTCTAACTGCGAAGTCAGTGACTCAGATGAATAGTGCCATAAGGACTGGTTTGTAATTATTTTGCAGGAATTTTGGAAATTCATAGTAAATCGTAGAAAATTCGTAAAATAGTAAATGAGGACTTTTTGGAATCCTTGTGAAATTATCTATGCAGTGGATCTATAATATGGCATGTTTTAGTTTAAATATTTTGCAGTAAAAATAGATTTGTGCAGTAAGGTTGTAATGTTAGTTGAATTTGTTATTTTTCATAACTGTAGATCTAGGGCTTCAAATGAAGTGAAATTTTTGTGGCATGCTACTCATGTGATAGTTGATGTGTGGTAAAAATTTCATGAGTATTGGATGAAGTATGAGTGAGTTATTGGTTTATCTTGCTCTCACATGAATTCTTGCTTTAGCAACTTGTCTTTTTCATAGAGGTTGCTATACATATCTAAATGGAGTGAAATTTGTACAGTAGACTATTGAGAGGATATGTGAGCTACTGTAATTTTTGTAGAAGTTATTATGCACTTTTGGTATATGTTCATTAAGTCACCTTGTTATCTAAAATAAATTAACAAATGCATTAAAAGAATTTATTTGGTCATGGACACTAGGTTTTCTGGTGTTCTTTAGTTATGTGTGACATGTTGGTAAAGTTGGTTTTGCCCAATTATGTATTTGCAACATAAGTTAATAATTATTTTCTTGCCGATGTGGTTTATGGACAGATCTGGGAACTTAGCAAAGTTCTTCATGATAATGTGCTTTGTTGTGAAACTTGTTTATACAAAAGTTGTAGATAATTCATGTATCTAGCTTCTATTAAAATTTAGTGTCATTTGGCCAAGTAGTTTAAGAGTTACAGCTGTTTAAAGTTGGGTTTCAGAAATGACTGTTTTCTATCAATTGTGGACCAGTTTCTGTAAATGGATATATTTGACTTAGTTAACTTGAGAATCATGCTAAGATAATTAAAGATGAATTGTAGAAAATTTCATAAGCTTTCCATAATGTCTTCTTGCAAGTCATTTGGATTTGTGTAACTCCAGTTATAGCTAAATCTTGTAGCTGCTGTTTGCATGTCTAGAAATTGGCAGATTCCAATTATAGTGTTTGCTTGTATATTATTAAGTGTGACTTATGCCTTGAATGATGATTGAGTTAGAGCACTTGAGATCTTGGGAAACTTGTGTCATGCTTGGTGTTGTCGTCTTCTTTGCCATCTTAACATAATAGATTGTGTGATGTTTAAGTTAAGCATCGCAAAGTACTTAAGTGTGTTAGTATAAACTATGCTTGTCTTGCTTGCTATTTTGTGATGTGTCTCAGGGTACTATTCTTCATATTTATGCACTTGCATATTGCATCTCATCTAGGTACGCTAGATGAACCACGTGAAGGACGTGATGTTGGAGCCAAACCCGAAGACGGTGTTTTATGAATCTGTCCCGAAGATGGAAGGACTAAGCGAGTGCTAGGACCTGAGATGTCACCAGGATGGTGCAAGCTAACTGAACTGACTGTGGTGGATCCCAGGCAAGCCCCGAAGCATTATAAGTCTCCTAATTTATAAAAGCAATTCTTTCTATATATGAGTTATATATTGTTGCATTAAGTTGTAGGAGTTGATTGAAACCGTTGATGCATTTATTACTATCCTTGCCTACCTTATTACCTTTTTACCCTGTTAGGTCAGGATCGAATAACTGCTTAGCCTTGCTTAGACCGGTAGTGATCGGTGATATCCGGTCACCTACATTTATAGGTGGTTACTGGAAGAATTTAGCTATGGAAAGAATGATATCCTGGAATTAACCATGTGTGATGGATAATTGGAGACTGGACGGAAAAAGTTGGAGGCAACCAGACAGGGTTCTGGGGTGCTGTTAGTTTCCGTCTGTGTCGATTAAGGACCGACCGTTGTTGGGCCTCGAGTCATGTTGAACGCATGCCTTACATTTAGCTGGCCGGATAAAGTACCTTCCGACCGCGAAGCTGGGAGATTTTTCGGGCCGAGTAGATTGCCCGCAACGCACTGTGCCGGAGCAGGTGTGGTAGGACACGGGGGCGAGATGATAAGACCAAAGTGCAGTCGGTCGGCCCTCGGGTACATGTGGTTCCTGACAAACTCGAGATTCCTGGAAAGTTGACTCGGTGATCAATATCTCACTTTAGCGGGTGAGTGAGGTTTGTGTAAGGAATAAATCACCAGCTGGTTAGGAATCAAATCGAATCGCCATCGCTCTTGGATAGTGAGCACTTGACTCGAGTTACTTCATCGTAGTAATTATTATGGAACAATGATGGTTATCTGGATGGTATGGGATATGCTAAATCTAAATTGGTAATGGATGTTATTGGTTAATCAAGTGACTGCTATAGTACAGGTGCTTACCTAGATGGATAGGTCATAATAAAGATGATGCAAAGTACTTAAAATGGTTTCTTCATGATAGCTTATGCTTTTTGCAAATAAGTCAGCTAGCCCACTAAAGAAAGCCTTGCATAATCCTTAGTGTCACTTTATTTCTGGTTTACGACGGGTAAGTCTGGCTGAGTACATTCGAGTACTCAGGGTTTATCCCACCTTGTTGCAGGTGATGTTCTCGACCTGTTGATGATGGTGGCTAACCACCGGTGGGCTCGGTGATTCTATACTTACTTCTCATCTATATGCTTTTGTCGGATGATGTCACTAAGCTAGCAATATATTTGGAACTTATATTAATGTAATCATTTGAAAGCTATGTTGTTTCCACTAAGCAGTTTTGAAACCCCAAACTTGTACTATTATTTGTTAACCCTTTTGTAATATTATTTCCGCTACAACCCGATGTATGTGATGTGTATTTGCTTAATCGCGCGATCTTGGTTGTGATGTTGATTTACCGAGGTCTTTCGAGACACTCGGCGGACTACTGGGTTTATATGAGTGAAAGTATGGGTGTGTCAACGTGTTAGCGGGGACAACCGTACTTGATCTTGTATAAATTGGGCGGTTCTATCACAGTGGTAGCGTTCGGTCAGTAGATCTCGTGCGGCTTTAGGACTCTTTATCCGTTTCCTTTCTTGTCGCGTCGGGGGATCTATTTAATCACGCAGCCATACCGGTTCCTTGACCTATTCCGCCATCGACGCCATAGCCGCCGCCAGCCAGTGCGCCCGTAGCCACCGTCTCCAGTCGCGCTAGCTCGCCGCGTCGATGCTTCCGTGGCTCCACGCGCCACCCGTGCCGAGCACCTCGCACCGCCGCGCCCGTGCGTCCACGTCGTCTCTAGCCGCCCGCACGCGCCGCTGTCTGCTCCCACGTCCTCAGCACCTCCCCGTGCCGCGCTAGCCCTAGCGCCACGTTGTTCTCGAGCGCCACCGAGCCACCGTGCAGAGCTCCACCGTCGTCCACTTCTCGCGCGCCTGCCGTGCTCCCTTGCCGCTGAGTCACTACAGTCCATGTCCAGCGTTAGTAAGGCCCTGCTTGTGCCCTAGCAATCCAAATTTCCATCTTGCCGTGACTTAGCAATTCGTCACAGCATTGACTTCAATTGCATCTAGGGCTGTCAATTCATCGATTCATCATGAACCCTAACCCTAGCCGGTTCCGAAGGTTCCCCGCGTGATGTCTCTTCTTTTCTCGGATCGTCGGTTCATCAGGTAGCAAGCCAGTCATTTCTATTTTGCATCTAAATTGCTTGCTCTAATAGGGTTTCGCATCTATTAGATATATCGTTTTTACTCGTATATCCATCTATTCCATCATGTAGTGAGTTAGTGTTGTTGAGGTGACAGGTGCAGTTGTCAGTTAACTCGGAGCCAAGCTCGCGAGTACGGACCGAGGCCAAGCCTTGAAAGTGTCAGTGGACAGTTGGTCTTGTCAGCGACAGTTTTTCTCTTGTCAGATCAGATGGCTTGCACCAAGAACGTTGGTGGTGGTCCAGGAGATGATGATCGGAGGCCCCCGCCTCGCTTGTCCGCGGGAACCAAAGGCAAGGCGACAAAGCAGGTTACATCAAAGAAGCGCAAGTATCCTGATGCAGAGACAGCGAGAGCAGCAGCAGTCGCTGAGGCCGCAGAGCGTGCCGAGAGAGGAGGTGCTCACAGTGGTGTTGTCATTGTAGATCAGCAACTTACACCAGCACAAAGGGCAGCAGTTGAGGAGGCTGAGCGTCTTTGTGGTGGTCCACCTAGGACTGTCATGATGGCAGGACGTTGTCTGGCTATTGAGGAGCCTCAGCCTCAGGGGGAGTCCCAGCAGGAGCCACAGCAGCAGACCCCACCAGCAGAGCTTCAGCTAGCTTAGGAGACTCAGGAGGGCCAACAGGCCGAGGAGGCCGAGGAGACCGAGTAGGCACCCCAGCTATGCCGCTCTGGTCGTACCCGTGTTCTAGTCTCACCGAGGCCACCGACACAGCGGAGGGGATCGCGTCCACCGCCTAGACCACAGGGTCCGCCTCCAGTGGTATATCTTGACTTGAGGGCCGCCACGGCTAGGCAAGTTTGGCAGCTGAGATTTGTAGAGTTTGAGGTGTGGTTTCCTCCGAGGAGGGATGAGAGAGCAGTAGAGGGTTTCTACACACCATTGCAGGAGGATTTCTACAATGCTTATCTCAACAGTAGGACAGTGTTCAGATCTCAGAGAGTCTGCAGTATTGAGGCTATTGTGGCAGCAGTCGGAGAGCATATCCGCCCTTACTTATCATATTTATCGGGGCTGACAGATCTAATTGGCCGGACAGGATTGTATGTACCATCTTGGGTTCAGCAGTTCTATGCTTCGCTCTACGTTGACCCGCAGCATAACTTCATACACTTTGCATTCAGAGGCAGAGACTACAGGGTGATGAGTTTTAGGGCCAGGGAGATATTGAGGCTACAGGAGCAGCCTGTCAGATTACATGAGGTATGTTATGGATAGCAAGAGCCTCCCAGGCGTCCTCATGGAGGTATGGTGCCCCCCTACAGATCTTATGCGCCATTGCTTTAAGGAGCCCTTTGGTGAGGGGTCGAGGAGAAACCCTAGTCACCTTACTCCTACAGCTCGTGTGCTAGAGGCTATCATCAGAAGGACACTACTTCCTAGGTTGGGATATAGAGAGGGTCTAACTCATCTACAGCTCTGGCTCCTCAATGCCCTGATGCAGCAGACCATGTTCGACATTTGGGACCTCCTTCTATCAGAGATGGAGGATACTATAGCTGAGGGCTTCAAGGGTCACAGACAGCTTCCATATGCACATTAGATCACTTTTCTGATGCTTAAGGCTGTGTAGGTTAGGACCCCTGAGATGGTTGCAGAGTACAAAGGTGCCACCACTGAGTTTCCAGCTTATAACATGGCACAGAGGATCAGGCATAGCACACCACAGGCTCCCACTCAGCCTCGCCATCGTCCAGATGTACCTAAGTCTACAGCTTAGCAGGACGAGATTATTAGAGGCATAGTCGCTACTGAGGAGGAGCAGCTTGAGGCTCAGGAGGAGAGGACCGAGTCTAGTGACAGTTCGGATGACGACTACCGGCCCATCCTTCAGATGCCTCCATGCAGACACGATGCAGAGGCCGGTAGTTCTAGCTCCGCTCCACCTGCACCGCAGACGGACCCTGCTTTGATTGCTATTTTTGAGCGGATGCAGCAGGATCAGGCACGACAGGCTCAGGAGACCGCTGCAAACTTTGCATAGTTTCAGGCTCATCAGGATGAGTTTCAGCGACAGCAGCAGATCCTCCAGCAGCAGCAGATGCATCAGCAGCAGTTACTCATGCAGCAGCAGCTTATGGGATTTATGCAGCATGTGTAACAGCACTTGGGGCTCCACTGCCACAGCCTTCACCCTAGCTTGCTCCGCCTGCCACCACTTCGACGACTCCAGCAGTATAGCCCAGTGGGCTTTAGAGTCAGGGACAACCTCTAGCTCTGTTTGCCTCTCCCACAGTATAGGTGTCCCAGTGGTTATCCTCGCCAGTGGTAGCCCCGCAGTTCACACCATATCATACGGGCTTCTCACCGGATCAGTCATCCTCGCTATTTGTGCCTAACACGTCAGTCTTCAGGAGTCTTGGAGCATCTTTCAGCGAGTTGACAGGCATGCCTACACCGCCACATATACATACCGCCGGTCCTTCTACATCAGCCCCTATCGCCGTGACTACTCAAAGGCTCCCTTCGTCTATCGCTTCTTCAGATCCTACGACAGACGTACCAGCAGCATTACAGGCCGCACCTGCCCCAGCTCAGACCCAGACCGCTTCAGAGACACTTCCAGCCATAAAGGGTCAGTCAGTACAGAGCTCAGGGTCAGATGATGATGGCGCCCAGTTTCATCTTGCTCATCGTACCTCAGTGCCCGGCTCGTCCGCTGTAGCCCCGCCGACCGACCCTTAGGTTTTGGTGTTTGACGCCAAAGGGGGAGAGGGTTCGAGTATGTTGACTCAGGGGGGCGACATTTAGGGAGAGCTAGTTATCTATTATTAGCTTTTTATCTATTACATTTGAAGTTTCTATGTGTGTGATACATTATGCATCCATGTTTACTATTATATCTATATGACAGTGATATCTACGTGATTGTGATATATGACATGTGTGCTCTATCTATGTGACAGTGATATCTACGTGATTGTGATATATGATATGTGTGCTCTCTACTTTGAATTATTTATGTCATATCATTTGTGTTATGCTTATTTACCTTTGCTTTCGTGTTTATACTCCGATGCAAATGAGCTTTATTACTTGTACTCATGCTTATTTCATATCTTTTGAGTACATCGTGTTGGCTTGGGTCATATAAGCTTGCCTAACTCTTTTGTTCGTATTGACAAAAGCTTATATGAATCAAGCATAACAAAAACCTCACTCTTTCACATACTCAAGGTGGTATTGTCATCAATCACCAAAAAGGGGGAGATTGAAAGCATCTAGGCCCCTTGTTGGGTTTCAATGATTAATGACAATACACGATTACTATGACTAACGTGTGTTTTGCAGAGGCAATTAAGTTAGGTCATGGTAATGGAGATCGATTGGGCAATCGAGGTGGTTATGCCTCTACAATGAAAATCATTTCGATTTTCAAAGAATGGACGACAAGGTTAAGGGCGACTAGTTCTAAGTGTCGATTGGAGTTGGAGAGACACTTAGAGTAGTTTAGGACTTTGTTTTTCCTTTGGGCGTACTATTAAGGGGGGTATGGACGGGTAGTTTGACCTAGGTGAGTCTAGTGAGTTAGGTGTGGTGCACACTTGTTAAAACTAGCACTAGGTAGCTCCACAACAGCCCTATGATCCTATGGAGCAAACTTCATTCACATATGTTCGAGAGTTGGAAGTGAATGGAGGGTCAAATGTTGACCGGGCGCTGGCTCCGGTGCGACCGAACGCTGGCCGCAGGGTCCGATCAGTACATTTGATCAAGGAGATTGTGTTCGGTGCGACTGGACGCTGGAGTGGTCAAGTGACTGGACGCTGAGAGGCAGTGTCCGGTTGACTCCAGTAAGGTTCCAGAGAAAGAAATCTACGACCAGATGTGTCTAGTCAATACTGACCGGACCCTGAGGATCCAGCATCCGGTCGAGTACAGTAAGCATCCAGTGAGAGTTTAATGCGATCGGACGCGCCCGGTCAGTGGTGATCGGACCCTGCCAGTGTCTGGTCAACACTTAAACACTGGTGTGCGGGTTGAACTGACCGAAGCGTCCGGTCAGCATGATCGGAGCGTCCGGTCACCCCGCAGAAGCTCATAACGGTTTGTTTTTCAGGCTGCCTTATAAATAGAAGCTTCACTCGTGTGTGGAGTAACTTTTGCTCATTCCAACAGCTGAGAAACACGTTTGTGAGTGCCAAGAAGAGCAAGATCCTAGTGAGGTGATTGAGATTCGTAAATCCAAGAGAGTAGCCTCATTAGTGAATCAAGATTAGCAAAGTGTGCATCCACCGTTCTCATTAGGCTTCGCGTGGTTAAGTGAGAGTTCGTGCTTGTTACTCTTGGTGATCGCCATCACCTAGACGGCTTGGTGGTGATTGGGAGCTTGGTGATCACCCGGCGGAGCTTGTGGGTGACCCAACTCAAGTTGTGAACGGTTTTGGGTGATTCGCCGCGACGGAGTGTCGAAGAATCAACCCGTAGAGAGCACTTGATCCTTGCGCGGATCAAGGGAGAGCTACACTCTTGCGCAGGTGCTCCAACGAGGACTAGTGGGGAGTGACGACTCTCCGATACTTCGGCAAAACATCGCCGCGTTCCTCTCTCTCTATTTACTTTGAGCATTTACTTTGAGCAATTCAATACTTGTCTTTACATTCATAGAATTGCAATGCTAGAGTAAGTTTGGAACATAGGTTGCAAGTCTGTTGTGCGTTAGATTAATAGAAACACTTTTCTAGGCACAAGGGGTTAATTGGGCTAACCGTAGGATTTAATTATTGCAAGAAAATTTAGAATTAGCCCAATTCACCCCTCTCTTGGGCATCTTGATGCTTTCAGAGGTGACGGAGATGACATTTAGAGACTGCTTGACTCGGCATGTTGAACAGGTAAGAAAAAATTATATATAAACAAAATAAAGATAAATCTGAGTCTATGACACATTTTCTTGTGTGCTCTATTTCAAGATGTGTCTGCATTACTTTTCAGAAGTCATATATGATATATTGAATAAATTCGTTGCTGATGTTGAATACAATCACGTCATATTGGTTATTGCTTTTTTTTCCTATTGCAAAGCTGCATAACGTCTGGAGTGCTAATAAATTAGGCCATCAAACATTCTATTTCAATCATCTGTTTATTTTTTTATTATTCCCCAGGTCGACTATGAAATGGCACTGGGCTATGCCATGCAGAGTGGAGTAAGCCAGGAGCCCCGAGAAGCAATATATTTGAACTCACTTGAAGGATCTTACAAGTTTGTCAACTTACAGAGTCTAGTCTTCGTGTTCAGATTTGTTCCTTGAGAGGGAAACTTACACGTCCACCGCTCTCAGGACCATCAATACCAAATTCCCATAGTTCTTAGGATGGAAACTGGCCATCAATTGTATTGATATTGTACCTCTTGAACTTTATGCTTAAGCTGTTTTGACTGAGCTGTTCATGTAGCGTAGGCATTAGTGCATTACAAGTTGCTAAGTAGCTTGAACCTAGGATGCCTCTGTATGTTGCATTTATGGAGGAAATAATATTAATTACATGTAATTCAAACTAGTGCATTGGGTTCAAAAGTTCAGTGCTCCATTCTTCAAAATTGTTGACTTGTGGTGCTCAGAAGTCAGAACTTGAGACAGTTATAATTCAGAAGGAGCGAAAATATAGAAGTTAATGTATAGGTCTTTTTTTTAAATAAACATCACATTTTTTTTGTGCTTTTAATGTATTTTTATTTTTATGCCAACCAATTTGCATGATCCTTGTTACTGCTATTGCCATATTCTGATCCTTAACTAATTGGCCACTTCTTTATTTCTTTTTTTTTCCTTTGATAATTATGTTCTGTCCACCATGACATCTCTCCTCACCTAGTGAACTAGCTCGTCCTCAACCTGCAATGTTGGATAGAGATTTGATGAATGTTGCATCCAACATTGAATTTTATGTATCCAGTTGATTTGCCCATTTGATTAGTAATCGGAGGGTGCCTCTATATGGTCGAACCCATAGTATCTTTTTTTCTGGATGTGGTAATGCATGCCCTTCGTGGATGATTGGTACTGGTGGCCGTTGTTTAGCTATTGTCCATGGAATTGCTTGGGTAGACTTATACAACAACAACAACAAAGCTTTTAAGTCCCAAATAAGTTAGGGTATGCTAGAGTTGAAACCCAGCAGAAGTAATCAAGGTTGAGGCACGTGAATAGCTGTTTTCCAAGCACTCCTATCTAAGGCTAAGTCTTTTGATATATTTCATCCTTTCAAGTCTCCTTTTATTGCCTCTATCCAAGTCAACTTCGGTCTTCCTCTGCCTCTCTTCACGTTACTATCCCGGCTTAGGATTTCACTACACACAGGTGCCTCTGGAGGTCTTCGTAGGACATGTCCAAACCATCTCAACCGGTGTTGGGCAAGTTTTTCTTCAATTGGTGCTACCCCTAATCTATCACGTATATCATCGTTCCAAACTCGATCCCTTCTTGTATGACCGCCAATCCAACGCAACATACGTATTTCCGCGACACTTATCTGTTGAACATGTCGTCTTTTTGTAGGCCAATATTCTGTACCATACAACATAGCAGGTCTAATCGTCGTTCTAAAAAACTTACCTTTTAGCTTCTATGTTACCCTTTTGTCACATAGGACACCAGATGCTTGGCGCCACTTCATCCACCTGCTTTGATTCTATGGCTAACATCTTTATCAATATCCCCGTCTCTCTGTAGTATTGATCCTAAATATCGAAATGTATCCTTCTTAGGCACTACTTGACCTTCCAAAGTAATATCTTCCTCCTTCCGAGTAGTAGTGCCGAAGTCACATCTCATATACTCAGTTTTAGTTCTACTGAGTCTAAAACCTTTGGACTCCAACGTTGCCCGCCATAACTTCAGTTTCTGATTCACTCCTATCCGGCTTTCATCAAGTAACACTATATCGTCCACGAAAGGCATACACCAAGGGATGTCCCCTTGTATGTCCCTTGTGACCTCATCCATCACTAAGGCAAACAGATAAGGGCTCAAAGCTGACCCTTGATGTAGTCATATCCTAATCGGGAAGTCATCCGTATCTCCATCACTTGTTCGAACACTAGTCACAACATTGTTGTACATGTCCTTAATGAGCCCGACGTACTTCGTTGGGACTTTATGTTTGTCTAAAGCCCACCATATAACATTCCTTGGTATTTTATCATAAGCCTTCTTCAAGTCAATAAAAACCATGTGTAGGTCCTTCTTCTTCCTATACCGCTCCATAACTTGTCTTATTAAGAAAATGGCTTCCATGGTTGACCTTCTGGGCATGAAACCAAATTGGTTCATAAAGGCACGTGTTATTGCTCTCAAGCGATGCTCGATAACTCTCTCCCATAGCTTCATAGTATGGCTCATCAACTTAATTCCTCGGTAATTAGTACAACTTTGAATATCACCTTTATTCTTGTAGATCAGTACCAATATACTTCTTCATTCGCCAGGCATCTTGTTCAATCGAAAAATATGGTTGAACAGTTTGGTTAGCCATACTATAGCTATGTCCTCGAGACATATCCACACCTCGATTGGGATACCATCTGGTCCTATCGCCTTACAACCTTTCATCCTTTTCAACGTCTCTCTGACCTCAGATTCTTGGATTCTCCGCAAAGTGCCTATTGGTGTCATCAAAAGAGTCATCCAACTAAAAGGTTGTGTCCGTATTTTCATCATTGAATAATTTGTCAAAATACTCTTGCCATCGATGTCGGATCTCATCCTCCTTCACCAAGAGATGCTCCCTTTCATCCTTAATGTACTTAACTTGGTTGAAGTCCCTTGTCTTTCTCTCACGAACCCTAGCCATCCTATAAATGTCCTTCTCTCCTTCCTTCGTACTCAAATGTTGGTAAAGATCCTCGTACGCTCTACCTTTTGCCACACTTATAGCTCGCTTTGTAGTCTTCTTTACCACCTTGTATTTCTCTATGTTGTCCACACTCCTATTATGGTACAAGCGTCTATAACATTATTTCTTCTCCTTAATAGCCCTTTGGACTTCCTCGTTTCACCATCAAGTATCTTTAGGCTCGCCTCTACTTCCTTTGGTTACTCCACACACCTCTGAGGCCACCTTCCGAATGTTGGTTGCCATCTTCTCCTACATGTTGTTTATATCATCTTCTTTCTTCCAAGAGCCCTCTTTGATAACCCTTTTCCTGAATACCTCTGACGTCTCCCCTTTCAGTTTCCACCACTTTGTTGTTTTAATCTTAGCTTGTTTATCCCTATTGATGAGGACATCGCCACGCTGGACACATCGACGCCATGGTCTTCCCCAAGTTGCAATTCGTTTCCAACTCAGCTGCCACGTCGTCCTCGGATTCAGCAGACACGTCGTCACTGTTTCGGTCATAACTTCCTCATACGACATCGAAACGGGCCGTTCTTGGATGCGTTGGAAAGGGGACGACGACGCCGTCGTTTTGGATCTGGTCCCAGCTCCAGAAGGTCCGTGGATCATTCTGTGTGACCACGGCAAGGTGCTGCGTCACCTATTTGGGCCAACTTGGCCATGTATCGTGTCGGGCCTTAAGCCCAAGTTGTGGGCGCCCAACCCCTGGCCGTCCCCAACCCTAGGTCGAGTCTTAGACTATAAACACAGCCGCCGCCGCTGCTACACAATTGGGTTTTGTTTAGAGTTTAGTTTTCCATCGAGAAACTGAATCGTTCATTGTAACTGTGGTGACAAATCCTTTTGCAGTGATCCAGGGCCCCCGTTCTTGATCTCCTCCACTGTGTCGATTAGTCCTTTGGAACCGAGTTCTTGAACCCTCTATTGATATTCGCGTCATTCATATTTGCAATTTCAGATTGCGTGTTTTACCTTCTTGCTTGTGCTCTTCGATTCGCTTGCAGGAAAAGCCTTCTTGGCGAGGTCAATCAAGTTGTGCTTGGTTGATAACCAACGGAGCAGTGGTGTAACGGTTGCAGGGTTCGAATCATGTCTGATTTGAAGCCGGATCGCCAACGTCGAGATCTCCACAAATCGAACTTACCGGCTACCTCTCGGAAGATCGGGCCTGTACTCATCAATTGGTATCAGATATTTCAGGTTTACCGCGAGGTATAATCTCGTTTGCCTTAGATTCATATTTGTTCATTACCTAGAGTCCACAAAAAGCCCAAAAATATTTCAATTTCCGCTGTCCTATCGCCCTTTGTGCCTTTGCAATTTCGTTTCAGATTCGTGTTGTTGAGTTTGTGTCCGTGGTCGAGTCTTGTTGCTGGTTTAGGATTGTGTTCGTGGTCGTAGTTCAATCGCCCGTTGCTGTGATTTTGTTTTCCGCCGCTATCCCATCCACCGTTCCCAAACAACAAGTCGAAGCCACCACATTACTCGACTTGCCCCGCTAGCCGCCTTGTGTAACTTCTCGCCGCCGCGCAAACCCTAGATAGGTTGCCAGCCGCTCTTATTTTGCCTGCATCGCAGCCCTCCTTACATCATCAGGCGAATACCTACTACTGTGATCGGTGTTAGAGTTTAGGGACGTTTTGCCCTAACTGCCGCCGCCGTGTTGTGCCTCACGGAAAACATACCTTGAGATACCTTCGGTAAAACAGGCATAACTTTTCGCTCGTTTATCAGAAAAATCTGAAATTTTTTTGTGCAGCTTCTTGACACCATTTGGACCCGACCCAAACTCGGCTTCGCCCTGTTTGGTTTCGTCAAAATTGCCAAAAAAATTCGGGAAAATAAAGAAAAAAAATTGTCAAGGTTTTTGCACGCTTTTCAGAGAACGTGCTGAATTTCTGTAGACCACATCCCACCTCAGTTGTAGGTGCCAATTTTTGTGGTTGCATCTTTTGTGATCCTTGTTCAGAGAAAAGTATAAAAAAAATAGTAAAAAAAAATTTTTTTTTGATTCCTACTAGTGTCTTTTGGAAAAATCCGGGGAAAAATTCAGGAAAAAGGCGAAATCCGGGCTATTTGCTTGTTCCGTGAGTTCTTTCGATCGTCCTTTGTTTTCACCTTGTTGCGCTACGTCTCGACACGTCTTAGCCAGCACCTGTGATTTGTACTTTGGATCCAGATTGAACAATCGCTACTCTGCACTCGTTAATTGCTAATCCTTGTTGTCATATTGTGTGCCTACCCATAGCTCCACATATTCTTCTGTCAGCACAGGTTCATCTTGCAACTGTTACCCACGCTCAACAACAGATTGCTTCGCCACTTTGGTTTTGCTCCTGTTTGGCGTTGGTAAGAATACAGGCAAGACGGTGGTAAGCCGCTTGTGATTTTGCATTCCACTTTCACCACTATCACCACCACTTGTTTCCTTTTAGTTGATAGGGATAATACTTTGGTGTTGTCTTTTTCTATCTTCTAACCATGGCAGGAACTCCGACGGACTTCAATGAGTGCGTGTCCAAGGGCGAGCTTGCAACGTTCATGACTGAACAACGCAATCTTATGACCGAGCTGACGCGCAACGTGAATAATCTGGTCACCCGCATTGAACAGCTTGAGCAACGCCCTCCGCCTTATCGTGCTGATGATGAAGATGCGGATGCTTTTGGTGATGAAGATGCGTATGCTGACGGTGGTGCCCGTCGCCGCCTCAACTTCAATCGTCGCGGCATGGGAGGTAATAATCATGGTAATAATGATCCTTTTGCTAAAATTAAATTTAGTCTACCTCCTTTTGCTGGTAATGTTGATCCAGAGGCATATTTAGATTGGGAGCTTGCTGTTCAACAAAAATTTGATTCTCATAATGTTCCTCCTGAGCATAGAGTTAGACTTGCTACTAGTGAGTTTACTAATTTTGCTTTGTTCTGGTGGAGTGATCTTTGCAATGCTAATAATGCTGCTGCTGTGCCTCAAACTTGGAATGTTTTAAAGCAACGTATGAAATCTCGTTTTGTTCCTCCTTATTACCAACGTGATTTACGTTTGAAACTACAAACTTTAAAACAAGGTGATAAAGGAGTAGAAGCATACTATCAACAATTGCTTATTGGTTTAGCACGTTGTGGTATAAATGAAGATGATGATGATGCTAGTGCTAGATTTTTTGGTGGTTTAAACCATGATATACAGAACATACTTGATTACAAAGAATGGCGCAATTTTTCCCAATTGTATCATCTTGCTATTAAGGCCGAACGAGAAGTACAGGGACGCAAACAACACCAGCCTTTCAGGTCTAACAATGGGAGGAATTTTCAGCAGCGTTCCGAGCTGGAGACGCCCAAGCTTCCTGTTGCACCACAGCCATCTACACCTCCATTTTCTTCCGGGGTAAGTAAATTGTCTAATGTGCAGTTTCCACAGCTGAAGAAAGGTGGCACTCCGGGTGCTTCTACTAGCTCCTCCTCGTCTAGCTCTAAAATCATTTGCCACCGATGCAAAGGCATGGGACATGTCATGAAGGAATGCCCCAGTCGTCGCGCTTTCATTGCTACCGAGGATGGATATGTAAGTGCTAGTGATGTTGAAGATGATTTAGCCCTTGCTGCTAACATTGATGCAGATCCCATCGAGGGCGATCAAGACAAGGAGGCCATCACCATTGACTCCGTGGCTGCTGCCGCGGACTACCCTAGCCTTCTTGTGCAGCGTGTGTTGAGTACACATGTGGTACATGAAGAAGAGATGAAGATCCAACGCCACAATTTGTTTCACATGTATCTCATTGTGCAGGGTTGTCGTGTTCTCACTATCATTGATAGCGGGAGTTGCAACAACTTGGTGAGTTCAGATTTGGTTGACAAGCTTGGCTTGACCACACGACAACATTCGTATCCATATAAACTTCAATGGTTCAATAATAGTGCTAAGACTAAGGTATCTAAATCAGCACGCATTAGCTTTTTCACAGGCTCTTATCATGATACTGCTGATTTTGATGTTGTCCCTATGCAAGCTTGTTCTATTTTGTTAGGTCGCCCATGGGAATTTGATAATGATGCTTTACACCATGGTAGAACTAATACATACACTATCATACATAAGGACAAGAAAATTACATTGCTACCTTTGTCTCCTACGGATATTATTAAACATGCTAATGAGATAAAAAATAAACCTCCAACAGACATTGCTAAAAATAATGGGATTAAGTTAAAAGGAGGTGCTTTTCTTGCTACAACTCCTGCTACTGCTGAGTTATGTGATAATCCTGATGCACCATGTTATACTATGTTTTGTCAACCTTTTATGTCTGGTGCATTGCCTGCTGTCACTAACCTTTTGCAGGAGTTCGCTGATGATGGGATGGAGTCGAGGATGACTCCAATTCTACAAGGAGGGGATAATGAGGACATCGCCAAGATGGAGTCGAGGACGACTCCAATTCAAGAAGGGGAGGATGATGAGGACATCGCCACGCTGGACACATCGACGCCATGGTCTTCCCCAAGTTGCAATTCGTTTCCAACTCAGCTGCCACGTCGTCCTCGGATTCAGCAGACACGTCGTCACTGTTTCGGTCATAACTTCCTCATACGACATCGAAACGGGCCGTTCTTGGATGCGTTGGAAAGGGGACGACGACACCGTCGTTTTGGATCTGGTCCCAGCTCCAGAAGGTCCGTGGATCATTCTGTGTGACCACAGCAAGGTGCTGCGTCACCTATTTGGGCCAACTTGGCCATGTATCGTGTCGGGCCTTAAGCCCAAGTTGTGGGCGCCCAACCCCTGGCCGTCCCCAACCCTAGGTCGAGTCTTAGACTATAAACACAGCCGCCGCCGCTGCTACACAATTGGGTTTTGTTTAGAGTTTAGTTTTCCATCGAGAAACTGAATCGTTCATTGTAACTGTGGTGACAAATCCTTTTGCAGTGATCCAGGGCCCCCGTTCTTGATCTCCTCCACTGTGTCGATTAGTCCTTTGGAACCGAGTTCTTGAACCCTCTATTGATATTCGCGTCATTCATATTTGCAATTTCAGATTGCGTGTTTTACCTTCTTGCTTGTGCTCTTCGATTCGCTTGCAGGAAAAGCCTTCTTGGCGAGGTCAATCAAGTTGTGCTTGGTTGATAACCAACGGAGCAGTGGTGTAACGGTTGCAGGGTTCGAATCGTGTCTGATTTGAAGCCGGATCGCCAACGTCGAGATCTCCACAAATCGAACTTACCGGCTACCTCTCGGAAGATCGAGCCTGTACTCATCACCTATGAGCACGCACCTAGAAATGAAAGTCTGCCACCAAAAGCTTATGTTGAGAAACAACACACTCCCCTGGTATCACCTTGCAACCCAAGCATGCTCGTTTGTCCTTTCTTCTTGCGAGGACAAAGTCAATCTGGCTAGAGTGTTGTCTACTACTGAAGGTCACTAGATGAGATTCTTTCTTTTTAAAGAAAGTATTGGCTATCATCAGGTCAAAAAGCTATTGTGAAGTCCAGAACTTCCTCCCCCTCCTGATTCCTACTACCATACCCAAAACCTTCATGAACTGTCTCGAAATCTGCGCTTGTAGTACCTATATGCCCATTAAGGGTCCGTTTGGTTGGGCTTTTGGCTTTGGCTTTTGGCCCCAAAAGCCAAAAGCCCAACCAAAGGGGTTGCTTTTTCAGGCGGCTTTTTCAGAAGTAGCTGTTTTTTCGTAGTACAGTTTTGAAAGCTGGTTTGACCCTGCTTTTGGCTTTTGGCTTTCTGCTTTTCGAAATTGGTGAAATAAAAAGCTCTTCCATAGTTGTTTCAAGAGAGATAAAGATAGAAGGTATATTTTATACTTGTTTAACCAAACAGCTTTCAGTTTTTCTACAGCTCACAGCCCACAGCAGCTTTCCCACAGCTCACAGCCCACAGCAGCTTTTTCCCACAGCCACAGCCCAACCAAACACACCCTAAGATCTCCTATAAAAAGCCTAGGCTTTTTATAGGAGGAGATCTTAATGGGCATGTAGGTACTACAAGCGTAGGTTTTGAGGCAGTTCATAGAGGTTTTGGGTAGACTTATACATGGAAAGGAAAACATTATGGATTCTGCTAGATGGTGGCAATTCCAATCGATAAGCAATTGAGTATTTTCTTTCTATGATTCTGAATGGCACAAAATATTTAGGAGGTAATTTTGTTTTATTGCTGGTTGCTATTGCTATGGCTTGTCATGCTAGGAGTTTTAGCTATACATAATCTCTGATGTTGAAGTGTCTCTCAATGGATGTGCTTCTGATTTACAGTACTTTGATAGAGGTTCTAGGCTTCTTACAACCTTTCATGAGTGGTAGTCAACAAGTTCTCCCTTTTAGTTTCAGACAATAAGTCTTCCAATGCACCTATTTCAAATGTTTTTATTGTTGCAATGATGTTGTTTGTAATGCTGAGTGGTAGGATGTCTTGTAGCAATATACTGTAATACCCCAGGTGTTTGCCACCAGTTAAGCAATGGGTTTGAGCTCAAACATGGCATGTTAAGTGATGATGAAAATGTCAAGGTCAAACCTATGGAAATGAGCCCCAACCTAAACTTGGATATTGCACCCTTGCTTTACATATAGGCCCTTTTTAAGATATATGCTTGGCTGGTGTTATTGGAATATCTTCATGTGTCTTGCATCAATATCTATCTATATTGATCCGTAGAAAAGTTTCGTGAAGTTTGGAATCAAGAAGTCACATGAAATGATAAGTTATGTCCTTGCTTGAATTATTTTATAAAGTGAATGGAATTCTAGATCGCCAACCAAACCTTGTAACCTTGCCCAAATGACTCTAATTGAACTCTACAACAAAAGTCATGAAGGGTTCGTGTTGAGCGGAGGACAAGAAAATACCTCCATCGGTCTAAAACTTGGATTTAAGCTTTACCGTGATGCTACTTTGACCTATGTTGACCAATCACTTACAATGCTTGCATGGAGTTGCACCTTAAATCAAAGTTAAAGTTTGAGTAGAGTAGAACAAACTTTATTTTTGGACCAAGAGCTAGATCAACTTGGAACTAAGGCGAATCGAGGCTCAAACATTGAATCGGCAGCTGTTTTTGGTACTTACAATTTTTCTAAGTCTGGAATTCATCGTCGACTCGTCGTCGACATTGGCATTCCGCGTTCTCCAAATTTCGTTAAGCAACTCGACTTGACCCCAAAATAAAGGTTGGAGCTAAGTTCATGGAGAAGAGCATATAAAAAGATGGCACTCGTTGGACTTCGTTTTGACCATCAATTTTGGACTTTTGTTAATCGCGGTCAATGCGCTGACACTATCACTTTGGGGCATAATTACTCACTGATCTAGAGCTCTAATGACCTTGGTCTCTAAATGAAAAATGAAGAGCAGTTCACGGCCTTCAAACTTTATTTTAGGCCCAAAGTCTAATTCGCACCCGAGACGGCCCAAATCTGCTCCCCACCATGTCCACACCGATGCCCGCCACCTGTTCGGAGTTTTGCCGCATAGGGTGACACGTGTCCTGGACGTGTCCTCCATGCCCGAGCTGAGCACCTCACCTTGCTGCCGCACGTCCTTGCGCCACTGCATCGATGCGGAGAGCCGAGCGCGTTTCCCTTCACTCGCTCTGGCCCTCCCTTTCTTTTTCCCTCGCGTGCTGCTGCTGCTTGCGGGCACGACCGTCGTCGCCATGGCCGGTCATGCCATCTCCATGGCCGCCGTTGTTCCTTCGTCTCTAGCCTCCCTCCACCCAAATTGATCGCACCACCACCTCCCTCACCTTGCGCCGCAACCCCCGCACCCCTCGCCTGAAGCCACTCGTCACCGGCGCGCCCTCACCACGGTGCCGCTCGCCCTAGGCCGCCAGCGCACGTGGCTGGGGCTCCATGCTCCACCTCGGGCCGAGCCGAGGCCACCGGCGAGTGCGCGCGGCCCTGCTCGTGCTCCACTGCCACTTCCCCCACCGCCGACGAGCCTCCTCCGGTCGGCAAACGGCGAGCTCCTATGCAGCCCTTCAAAAATCGCGTCGGGGACTTCGTCTTAAAATTCGAAGAAAGGGAGGGATCCAACTGTGAAGCCATGACTCATTTGAATAGTGCCCCTGAGGACCTCTTCGCTGTAGTTTAATTAATGTTTTTTGCAGGGACCCCGATGCAAGACTTACATGTCTTTTCTTTTGTTTTTATAGATTTGAATGACGAACTTTGAAAATTCGTAGTAATTTGTAGAAAAATCATAAAATAGTAAATGAGGACTTTTTGGAATCCTTGCAAAATTGTCTATACAGTAGATCTATAATGTGGCATATTTTAGTTTAAATATTTTGTGGTAAAAATAGATCTATGCAGATAGGTTCTTGATACTTGCCATGTCTTGTCTTTTTCATAACTACAGTTTTTATGCTCAAATAAATGTGAAATTTTTGTGGAGTGCTACTAAGGTGATTGTTGTTGTCTGGTAAAAATTTCAGGAGTTTAGGATTTATAGTTTAAGAGTTATAAAAATAACAAATGCCCTGTATTGCTTTGCTTCTACTCTAAATAGTTCTACATGTTTGAATTAATTGGCTCAATTAAGTTATGAATCATGACTTGGTGAAAATACATGAGTTGTGGTACTTTTCTTAAGATTTCCAAAAAGTTAAATATCATGATTTTTGGCTAAGTAGATCTTGAGTTATACTTGCTTAAATCTCTGTGGCTGTTTCTGCCCAAACCCAGAGAGGGTTTCCTTGTTCTTACTGTGGGGCCTTCTTAATAGTATAATTAGCTTTAGGTGTTTACAACAAAGTTGTTTAGAATTTGCTAAGATTTCTAAAAAGTCTAGAATCATATTTATAGGACATGTATAACTCCATTTATAGTTGTTTAAAGTGGCATGTCAGTTTCTGTCTATGTTTTGGACAGAGGTGCAATTATAGGATTAATTGACCCTTCTAACTATAGAATCATCTTAATATGAGAATAAGAAAGCTATAGGTAACTTCCTAAGCTTTTCAAAAAGTTATGGTTCATGTTTGTTGGAGGTCTAGAACTACAGTTATGCTTCTCTGAAGTTTCTATCAGTTTTCTGTACCACTGCTGTTGGGCTGCATTTGCAGTTTTGCTTGTGCAATCATTTTCGTGGTGTAAATGATGTTTGCTATGGTTGTAGTGAATACAAAAGTTGTAGAAAATTTCATAATCTCGCTTGTGTTCAAATTGTAAGACCATAGGCCTGATAGTTTAGGAGTTACATGACTTTTAAGTCTTCTGTTAAGTTTCGATTGTATTCGGAGCAGATCTAAAAGATGTTAGTGTTTGATTTAGTTAGGTTTGAATCACACCTAGATGATAATAAGAAAGTTGTAGATAACTCACTTAAACATCTTGTGTTAAATTTTCCTAGCATTTGGCCAAATATTTTGTGAGTTATGCCTGTTTAAAGTTGGGTTTCAGATATGGCTGCTCTCTGTCAATTGTGGACTAGTTTCTGTAAATGAGTATATTTGACTTAGTTAACTTGAGAATCATGCTAAGATGATTAGAGATGAATTGTAGAAAATTTCATAAGCTTTCCAGAATGTCTTATTGCATGGCTATTGGATTTGTATAACTCTAGTTATGATCCAAACATGAAGCTGTTGTTTCCAGTCCAGAAATAGACATATGCTAGTTGTGGTTGTTTATTCCATGTGTTGCTAAGTGTGGCTTATGCCCTTGTTGATGGTTAAGTTATAATACTTGTGACCTTGTTAAACTTGTGTCATGCTTGATGTGCTTGCTCTCTATGGTTAGTTGTGTGATGTTAGTTAAATAGCTATTGGTGTCTATGTCTTGCATAATCTTGTGTTACCATTCATCACATTCATACACATGCATCTTGCATCTCATTTAGGTATGCTAGATGAACCACGTGAAGGATGTGATGTGGAGCCGAACTCGAAGATTTGATTTGGTGGATCTATCCCGAAGATGGAAGGACTAAACAAGTGCTAGGACCGGAGTTGTCACCAAGTCGGTGCAAGCTAACTGAACTGACTTGTGTCAGATCCCAGGCAAGCCCCGAAGCATTCTAAGTCTCCCAGTATTTTATAAAATATTACTCAAGTTATTATGATTGCTGCATTATGTTATAAGAATTGAATGGAACCACTTGATGCATATAAATTCCTTGTCCAGATATATACACCGTTAACCCTGTGTAGGTCTAGGATCGAACATATACTTAGCCATGCTTAGACCGGTAGAAGTCAGGTGATTCCCTGTCACCTGCGAGAGATAGGTGGAAATCGGAGCATGGTTGGCTATATTTGCTATCGTGGAAAAGAACCATGGGGTAAAAGTAAATCGAGACCGGGCAGAGTCTATGTGTAGGTTGACTCATGTGATTCCGTCTGTGTCGATTAAGGACCGTACCGTTGTTGGCGCTTCTGACAAGATTGAATGCATGCCTATCACTTAGCTGACCGGATAACTCGTCCCGACCGCGAAGCCGAGTAGCTCAACTCAGGCCGGGACCCGTTCTGTTGTGCGCTCCTTGCGGGGGGCGATCAGACTGAGCCCAAGGGCAGGCTAGGCCTGAACGTCCTGGCATCTGGTGTCCTAGATTGTGCGACGCGGTACGGACCCGCGAAATATGGACCTGAGTTGTACCAAAGGTGACCTAAGGTGATCGTTGATCTGGTCTGCCTGGGTTTGTGTTAGGAATAAATTTTCAGCTGGTTGAAATTGATTCGAATCGCTGTCTCTCTCGGATAGTGAGAAACTTGGCTAGTCCCAACATCATAGTAATTGTATTATGGAATGTGATGGTTCGAATAAACATGGAATTACTACACCTGCTATGGTTACTATTGTATGATCTAAAAAGATATACCACATGTTTGGCACAGGATAGTTACTAATCTAGAGATGGATAGTTATAATTAACTTGATGACAGAATTATAATTGTATAATTAAGTTAATCGCTTTTTATGCAAAATGTTGTCAAGCTACCTCCACTTATAAAGCCTTGCATACTCCTTGGGGTCAATTTTACTTCTGGTTATGACGGGTAAGTCTAGCTGAGTATATTCGAGTACTCAGGGTTTATCCCACCATGTTGCAGGTGAGATTTTGGCCTGCTGAAGATGGTGGCTAACCACCGATGGGCTCGGTGACTCTATATTCACTTCTCATCTACATGCTTTTGTCTGAAGATGTCACTTATGCTAGCAATGTATTTGGAACTTATATCAATGTAATCCTTTGAAAGCAAATGTTGTTTTTAATAATCGGTTTTTAAACCCAAACTTATACTATTATTTGTGAAACCATTTGTAATATTATTTCCGCTGCAACTCTGCGTATGTGATGTGTATTTACTTAATCACGTGATCTTGGTTGTGATGTTGATTTACCGAGGTCCTGCGTGACACTCGGCGGACTACCGGGTTTATATAAGTGAGAGTATGCGCGTGTCAACGTGTTAAGCGGGGACAACCGTACTTGATCTTGTATAAATTGAGCGGTTCTGTCACATATACCGCTCAAGGTAGCTATTGTATCCAATCTTTGGATTTATGACCTGAAAAGCAGCGTAAACACATTACGATTACCTTGTTGACACCTTCTGATTGGCCATCTGATTGATGATAATCTGTTGAATTCATGTTTAACTTAACCTCTGATAATTTGAACAATTGCTTCCAAAACTAACTTGTTTGGACCATGTCTCTTGTCACTTACGATCGCTCACCGATCAGAACATATGACAATTCTGCACTATTGTAGAGTGGCTATGCATATGTATTTGGGAAAATATGTCTTTAGATTTTATCGATGGATTAAGCAAAAGTTTTAGGAAAAACAGTAACCTTTACAGAGGCGATAGATTCTCAAAATATGCTCAGTTTATACCATTGGTCCATCCATACACAGCCGCTACACTGCGCTGAACATCTGAACCGTCCAATTGCTCCATAGCAGCGTTGGTCTTCGGGGTGAAATTGTGAAAACTCAGCAAAGGCAGATCTCAGTAAGCTTGAGTCAGATCTGATTCAGTGTTGCTGCACCGAGAACCGAGGAGAACATGGCGGGGGAAGGCAACGGCCGCGCGGAGCTTCCCCGGATCGCGGTGATCGGCGCTGGCATCTTTGCGCGCACGCAGTACATCCCAAGGCTCCGCGAGATCGCGCACCTCGTCGTCCTCAAGGCCATCTGGAGCCGCACCCAGGTTTGTGCCCATCCCCCCACAAATTCACGGCTCAATCAGTCCCTCGGCATGCAGCATTGGAAATCGCTGTAACTACTGCACTATACATGCTGGAAGTATGCAGTCCCTGCATAGGCGCAGTGCGTGATGCGCTGCAGCAAAGTGGGATTGTAGTGCCTGACTATTTTCGCACATTCCTTCAGGAATCTGCAAAGGCGGCCGCGGAGCTTGCTCGTGACTTCGCGCCTGATATCGAGTGCAAATGGGGTGATGCGGGCCTGGAGGAGATCATGGGAGATAGTTCAATCATGGGCGTTGCTGTTGTTCTCGCTGGGCAAGTCCAGGTCGGTGTTCCCACTCCGAAGAGTTGACATAGCATGAAGCATTACTGTCTAGTTCACTTCACAATTACATGATCAAGCCAAGCAAGAAACTTTTTTAATGATACTTTAAAATTTTACTATTACTGAACATTGTATCCTTAGATTTCTTCATACAAAGCTATTAAGTTTTACATTTTTGGTCACTATTTCAGATAACTACTGTTTGACGCAAAATGCAATTTCTTGTTGTTTCTGATCATCCACAAGCCTGCTATGGTTGTGTTTTCGGCGCTCCATTTCTTTCAATAACCAATTGTTCAATATTTTGCTGCAATTCTCCATGCCTTATCTATTTGTCCAATGATAGTCACTGTTCCAAAATCATTTTATGTTAACTATTTTCTTAATTCCACTTCACTTCTGGATAGAAATGATACTATCAGAGGCGAAGTTTAGTGAGGGCCAAAGTGGACCATGCATTTTGCCACTTTAAGTGCTAATGGAATAGTAACCTGCTCCCCTCTCCTTTGCATTTCATATCATATTTGCCCCCTCTACTTTCATGCCCAGGCTCTGCCACTGGATCCTATGTTGGATTATGTCGTCAATCTAATAACCTGTTGAGTGGTATTGTCCAAACCTGCAGGTTGAGCTTTCCCTAAAGATGCTAAAGGCCGGAAAGCATGTTATTCAAGGTAAATAAAAATACAAAAATGATCTTAATGACATGGTTTGCGGTACTTTAGTAGCTGCAATGAAAGAGGAGTCCAATTTCATCCTTAAGCAAAAAAGGATTCTAGTTCTTTCTCTTTTTATCTTATTAGTTTGTATTTTTCTGCTAAATGAAAATAGCCAATGCTGTCAAATGTTCTAATTTGTTTATTGCTGTTTGCATGATATATTTTCCTGTGCCATGAAGAGAAACCTGCTTCTGGATGTAAGTACATTTTGTTTTCTTTATATCTTTTGTTAGCGTTATAGTGGATAGAAGGTACATGTACATCTGATATGCATTTTCATAAAATTTTTAGCAACAACAGAAGCAGAAACTGCACTGTCAATCTACAACTCATTTCCAAACCAGTTCCCGCATAAACCCATTTGGGCTGTCGGAGAGAACTACAGATTCGAACCTGCCTTTATTGAGGTACAGTCGCAATATTCTCTTTTTTTGCCCCAGTTGGTGTTTAACTAGTTTATGTCGGTCATCTAATCTGTTTATTCTTATCTACAGTCAAGCAAGCTGATCAATGATATCGGGGATATGATGCACATCCAAGTTATCATCGAAGGGTCAATGAACAGTTCAAACCCATATTTCAATAGCACCTGGAGACGCAATTTTGTGGTAAGGAGCATTACTGTGCATTTCCCCCCATGTGTTAGGTGCTCCATCTTCTATTTCCATAGTGGCTCTTATACCTTATAAAATTCCAAGCTGCATCACAAATATGTGAAGTAGACAATGGGTAAGGACTAGTTAAGTTTCAGATTACTGGAGTAGCTCATGTGAGGTTCATTGGTTATACACATTATATGCTAATGTTACTAAACGTTAGGTATTTGATTGTCAAACCGAAAGGCATTTTTTCCTGCAAAACTATCATTGTGAATTTAACTTTCTAGTCAATAAAATTGTAGTACTCTGTTTGCTTGTCGAATGATAGTTTTCCTGGTTTTCTATTTTACAATACAATTCAATTATATATAGGTAATGGAGATGAAACCCGAAAGAAAACCGTTGGGGCGTAACCCTCTTAGCGACGCGCCATATCAGAACTCGGGTATGGTGTTAAATGGGCAAGGGCCGGGTCGGCACCCCCTTGGTGACGCACCATGTCGCGATTTGGACATGGTGTCAAGTGAGCAAGGATCGGGTCGTCGCTTCCTTAGTGGCGCGCTATATCGGAGCTCGGGTGTAGTGAAAAATGAGCAAGGGTCTTCATATCTGAGTCGACGGATGCGAAGGGTAAGGAAGCTAGTCAAACCAACTAGGATCCGTTTAGGTAGTTGGAATGTATGGTCGCTTACAGGTAAGTTAAGAGAATTAGTTGATACCGCGACTAGGAGGCGTGTAAATATATTATGCGTTCAAGAGACTAAATGGAAGGGTCAGAAGGCGAAGGAGGTGGACAATACAGGTTTCAAGCTTTGGTACACAGGGACAGTCGCGAATAGAAATGGAGTAGGAGTTTTGATTGATAAGGGCCTCAAGAATGATGTGGTGGGAGTGAGAAGGCAAGGAGATAGGATTATCTTAGTTAAGCTTGTCGTTGGTGATATGTTGTTGAATGTAATTAGTGCGTATGCCCCCCCCCCCCCCCCCAAGTAGGCCTCGACGAGAGTGCTAAGAGACAGTTCTGGAAAAACTTAGATGGCCTGATTAGAGCTGTACCTAGTAGTGAGAAGCTTTTTATAGTAGATCTTAATGGGCATGTAGGTACTACAAACGCAGGTTTCGAGGCAGTTCATGGAGGTTTTGGATATGGTAGTAGGAATCAGGAGGGGGAGGAAGTTCTGGACTTCGCGGTAGCTTTTGACCTGATGATAGCCAACACTTTTTTTTAGAAAGAGAGAATCTCATCTAGTGACCTTCAGTAGCGGACAACACTCTAGCCAGATTGACTTTGTCCTCGCAAGAAGAAAGGACAAACGAGCATGCTTGGGTTGCAAGGTGGTACCAGAGGAGTGTGTTGTTTCTCAACATAATCTTTTGGTGGCAGACTTTCGTTTTCAGGTGCGTGCCCGTACGGATAAACAAGCTAAGATTGAAAGAACAAAGTTTTGGAAACTGAAAGGGAGACGTCAGAGGTATTCAGGGAAAGGGTTATCAAAAAGGGCTCTTGGAAGGAAGAAGATGACATAAACAACATGTGGGAGAAGATGGCAACTAACATTCGCAAGGTGGCCTCAGAGGTGTGTGGAGTAACCAAAGAAAGTGGAGGTGAGGCTAAAGATACTTGGTGGTGGAACGAGGAAGTCCAAAGGGCTATTAAAGAGAAGAAAGAATATTATAGACGCTTATACCTTGACAGGAGTGTGAACAACATAGAGAGGTACAAGGTGGCAAAGGAGACTGCAAAGCTAGCTGTGTGGCAAATGGTAGAGCGTACGAGGATCTTTACCAATATTTGAGTACGAAGGAAGGAGAGAATGACATTTATAGGATGACTAGGGTTCGTGAGAGAAAGACAAGGGACTTCAACCAAGTTAAGTGCATTAAGGATGAAATGGAGCATCTCTTGGTGAAGGAGGATGAGATCCGACATCGATGACAAGAGTATTTTGACAAATTGTTCAATAATGAGAATACGAACACAACCTTTCAACTGGATGACTCTTTTGATGACACCAATAGACGCTTTATGCGGAGAATCCAAGAATCTGAGGTCAGAGAGGCGTTGAAAATGATGAAAGGAGGTAAGGCGATGGGACCGGATGGTATCCCAATTGAGGTGTGGAGATGCCTCGGGGACATAGCTATAGTATGGCTAACCAAGCTGTTCAACCATATTTTTCGATCGAACAAGATGCCTGACGCGTGGAGGAGAAGTATATTGGTACCGATCTATAAGAATAAAGGGGATATTCAAAGTTGTACTAATTACCGGGGAATTAAGTTGATGAGCCATACTATGAAGCTATGGGTGAGAGTTATCGAGCATCGCTTGAGAGCAATAACGCGGGTCTCTATGAACCAATTTGGTTTCATGCTCGGAAGGTCAACCATGGAAGCCATTTTTTCTTAATAAGACAAGTTATTTAGCGGTATAGGGAGAAGAAGAAGGACCTACACATGGTATTACCAAGGAATGATATGTGGTGGGTTTTGGACAAACATAAAGTCCCAACGAAGTACGTCGGGCTCATTAAGGATATGTACAACAATGTTGTGACTAGTGTTCCAACAAGTGATGGAGACACGGATGACTTTCCGATTAGGATAGGACTACATCAAAGGTCAACTTTGAGTCCTTATCTGTTTGCCTTAGTGATGGATGAAGTCACAAGAGACGTACAAGGAGACATCCCTTGGTGTATGCTTTTCGTGGATGATGTAGTGCTAGTTGATGAAAGTCGGACAGGAGTGAATCAGAAACTGGAGTTATGGTGGGAGACTTTGGAGTTCAAAGGTTTTAGACTCAGCAGAACTAAAACTGAGTATATGAGATGTGACTTCGGCACTACTACTCAGGAGGAAGAAGATATTAGTTTGGAAGGTCAAGTAGTTCCTAGGAAGGATACATTTCGATATTTAGGATCAATGCTACAGAGAGACGGGGATATTGATGAAGATGTTAGCCATAGAATCAAAGCAGGGTGGATGAAGTGGCTCCAAGCATCTGGTGTCCTATGTGACAAAAGGGTACCACAGAAGCTAAAAGACAAGTTTTTTATGACGGCGATTAGACCTGCTATGTTGTATGGTGCAGAATGTTGGCCTATGAAAAGATGACATGTTCAACAGATAAGTGTTGCGGAAATGCGTATGTTGTGTTGGATTTGCGGTCATACAAGAAGGGATCGAGTTCGGAACGATGATATACGTGATAGATTAGGGGTAGCACCGATTGAAGAAAAGCTTGTCCAACACCGGTTGAGATGGTTTGGACATGTCCAACGGAGACCTTCAGAGGCACCGATGCGTAGTGGAATACTAAACCAGGATAGTAACATGAAGAGAGGCAGAGGAAGACTGAAGTTGACTTGGGTAGAGGCAATAAAAGGAGACTTGAGAGGATGAAATATATACCCAAAGACTTAGCCTTAGATATGAGTGCTTGGAAAACAGCTATTCACGTGTCTAAACCTTGATTGTTTCTGTTGGGTTTCAATTCTAGTCTACCCCAACTTGTTTGGGACTTAAGGGCTTTGTTATTGTTGTTGTTGTATAGGTGCTGGTAGCATATGTTATGTCACATTTAACTAAATTCTCTAGTTCTCAGTTGGCTTTTGCTATGTTACAGTAATCTCTCTGCTGGATCATTTGACTTCTGCAGTTTTGAAAGATCCAAACACTTTTGTAGATGCCCTATTCAGTAACTATACTCCTGCAAATATTTTCTGCTGTCCTCTGCAAATGCTGTATCGCCCAGAGCAGTATAGAAATGTTTCATTGTATTTTAACTCAAGATGCTGCCCTTGTCCTTACTTCGATAACTTTACATTGCAGGGTGGTTTCATTCTGGACATGGGTGTTCACTTCATTGCAGGACTACGAATGGTAATTTCTCCATGTTATATTTCAAAGTTTGAAAAATATGGATCAGGTTCTGGCCTATGTTACCAGAAGCAACACTGCTGAGTTAATAACTGTAATCAATTTTTTGAATTTGGAACCTCACATCAGCATAGAAAGTTGAAGTGGTCAGATTTGCCACCTTGGAACTTTTTTGATAGTTATATCCTTTGGTCAAGTGGCTTAGCAATGTTTCTACTTACTGAATTGATGTGCCATTTAAGACGACAAATTCATTCACTAATTCCCTTGCCTGCTTTGTTAAGATGAGGATCTTTCTCTAACAGCTTGTAGGTTCAGATATCACAAGTGTATCATCTATCTCCCGTCATGTGGATATGGCTTTGCCGCCACCAGATAACATATGTTCCCTTTTGTAAGTTTCCGAAATAGAAAGTGATTCGTGAACCAATTTTGTTTCATAACTAACAGATGTTCGATGACTTTATGCAGCCAATTGGAAAATGGATGTGCTGGTGTCTTTGTGTTTGCAGTCAATTCAAGATCACCAAAGGTTGAATTGAATCTCATTCTAAATCCTTTACGGCAATCACACATGCCATTCTATCTAATATACAAATTTATATATCTTTGGTCACATACTCTGTTAGTGTTTCTCAGTTCGTTAGTAATTACACAGATATTATGGCGGGTCGATGGAACAAAAGGAACAATTCAGGTAGAACGTGGAGTTGATAGTGGAAAACATGGCTACCAGGTAAAAAGACCATTTTTTTTGAATATATCAGTTGAGCTGATGCTTGCTACCTTTGCTGCACTGTTTATGCAGTTGCACTGTACTGTCATAAAGGCTTTTCCTCTTTGTTTTATTTTCACCATATTATGATAGTTCTGTATGACAGCATTATTAATGAAATCGATTGTTGCGAAGTAGTTCTGTTTAAACAAGTATGTTTGTGCATAAATATTTTACTTATGAACCACCTCATGCATTTGCAGGTGTTATTCTCTGGTGAAAATGGGCAGTGCCAGAAGACATTTTACCCGTTCTGTGGTGTGAATGAAGAACTGAAGACATTTGTCCATGACATGTTGGCGGCTCGCAAAGTACTGCTATTAGTGTTAATCAGTTTCAAATTATTTTATTCTCTCCTTTCACCAAGAAGCATTCATCGAGATACCTTGGACTTCCTCTTTTGAAAAAGAAACCATGATCTAAGTTGCAGCTGTTGTTCCATTTAGGCAAATATAATATTGCAACATAAAGTTTGAAGTGTAGGTGAGTCCAGGTGCTAACAAACACTTGTTAGCATATGAAAAGTGACTCAAAATTATCCTCGTATAGAACGTCTCGTTAGTTTGTATGAATTGGAATTGACACAAGAAAGTTGATTCTTTACTTTGCTTCATTCCATCTTTACAAAAAATCGCTTCATTCCAGTTTTTAATCTTGGCACTAAGCAAAAATGGTGATGCAGGATGGAGATCACAAGGCTGAACCCCGCAGTTTTTATGTAGAAGGCGCCCGTGATGTTGCCGTGCTAGAAGCCATGTTGGAATCTAGTGCGAAGCAAGGAGCCCCAGTTCAAGTGAAGAGATTCTAACAGATCTGAAATATCACATAAAAGAGGAGACTACGTTTCTTCAAGGGTGATTTGTCCATTGGAACATCATAGATTTTCGGTAGTAGTAAAATGAACACTGTTCCAAATTCATGTTCATACCCTTTAGGGTATATATGAAATATATATAATGCTAAAATGGCTCATAGAATCAACATTCTTTCGCTGAGATCTACCATATTTGCCCAGGTATATTTAACCTCATAAAAATCATGTACCATTTCTTATAAGGACCACATCTTTTTTTCCTTTTTTACTTTTTTTTTGGCTGCAGCTCTGCAAAGGTGATTTATTTTTTGTGGAAAATCAAGCTGAAATAAGTCTTGTGAGAATTCATGCCTGATCTGTGATTTACATAATGAACATTTGTGTTCACGAGAAACTAAAGGTTGCTACCATTCAGAATTACCCTGAGCTCTGTCGGCCCAATCTGTCATTGGTCTGTTATATATGGGGAGCATAAGTCGCTGGGGCACCTGTCAGGGACTTGGCACTAACATGGTATCCAAGCTTTCGAATCACGATTTTCATGGATTTGGTACAGTCCTAGTCATAGAAAAAAATTATATAAGCTATCGCGAGAGCTGATGTTCCTTGTGTTTTAGGATTAATTAAAAAAGAATTTGAAACTTGTACATAGTATATTAGAAGATAAACTGTTAGCAACTTGTACTCAGGAGGTACTAAATATAATTGTACAAGCAGATACTGTAGATGGAAGAACTTAGAACATATTTGGTGGGGGGCTCCGGGTGTATTGCTCTTTCACCGAAGCCAAGAGGCTGGAGCGGCAAGACGCAGCTCCGCGTCCGTACGACCCAGTGACTCCTGCTCATCTATTCGGTACGAGAAGCGCTCCTCCTCTGTGTGGCTCCTCTGGCTCCGGTATTGGCCTTAATGAGTAAGAAGTGATGGGGTGCTTAAAAAAAACAGCAAATAGGATGCCTTGATGGGCTCTTGTGAGCTGCTGGAAATAGCTTGAAAAGCTAAAAAGTCTGCTTTTTATGTATTTGCTTTTAAAATTAATCAAATGTATAAGTTGCTCAAAAAAAAAAAAATCAAATGTATAATACCTGTGACATCCTTCAAAACAGTACCTAAAGAAGTCAACAAAAGCTCATCTAGAACTGCTTTTGGGTTCTAGTAGACTAGTACAAGTGAACTTTTGGCTTTCAGAAGTCACTTTTAGAAGCAGTATGTTCGCTTCAGCTTTTGTCCAGAAGCCAAAACCAAAAGCTAAAGCAAGCAGTGCCTAAGTAGGGCTTGTAACTGTTTTTTGAGGATAAATGGCCGGTGCTCTGCCTTTGCATTATAGTAGGGGAGAATTGAAGTACAAAGTTAATGGAACAAAAGGGAGAAAGAAAAACCAAAGAAACTATAAGAAAAGGACATCAAGAATATGTACAGCAGCCTATGTCTCCTTGAAATGGAGGGATCACTGCTCCTCCAGTTCCCCCCAGGCTTGCTGGTGTACCTGTACATCGGCTTTGATGACAACCATAAGGTTTTGCTCAGTTTGTGCCTTGTTGTCAAACACTCTTCTGCATCTTTCCTTCCATAGGTTCCATGCAGTGTACACGATGATTGTTGCTCGCAGATTTTGAGAGCTGCACCGCGTCTTCCTCCTGGGTTCAGCTTTGTCCACCAGTCACTGAGGTTGGATATGGGCAGATTTTGTTTCAGTTGTTCTCCCGACCAGAGCTCCACCTGTTGCCAAACCGATCTGGCATATGAACAATTAGCCATCATGTGTGTGTGACTCCTACCTCACATAGCAAAGTTTGCAGATCGGGTCAGCTTGGCCTCCTCATGTAACATCCCAGATGTTAAAAAGCAGTTAAAACTTGATCATGAGCATCATCAAGCATAATTACCCAGCATTGTTTCATTAATGCATTTTATGTTTCATTTATGGCATACATAAGTTGCAATTGTGATGTTTCACATGTTGCATGAAATGTTACCTTTGATATCAATTGAGGAACTTTGTGAATTTAAATATGAAAATTTGCTTAAACAATTAAAATTTCGTTAATATAAACTTTGTAGTTCACGGTATGCTTTATAATGTAGAATCAAAAGTTTGCTGTGCTTCCAAGTCAAACATGTTAAATCTGTGCTCCAAATATTGAGTTCAATAGCTAATCTTCACACAGCCATTTTGACTGTCCCTGAAATGCAGTTATTAAGTTCATTTTTTGGGTATTTATCAAATCAATTTTCACAAATAAAAGTTGGACAAACTTTGTTTCATTGATTGGTAGAATGTTTGAGCTATGATAATGTATAGTTTGTTGAGATGTTAGTTAGATGGTTGATCAATAATTAATTGCTCAAATATGCTTAACTGAAACAGTTTCCAAACCCTAACTGAATTGCAGTTTCTAGTTTTAAAGTGCTCCTTTTCAAAATTCAAAACATTCAAAACTAACAAGTTTTTGGGGGTCAGTTCTTTAAGCAATGTTGGAAATCATTGATCGATGAACAACTTTGCTTAAGGTGGATCACGACGTTGCTTAGCAGAATCTGGAGATCAAGCGCAGTATTTACGCTGGGTTCAGTCGCTACAGTAGCCTCACCAGCAGCAGCCTCGCTGCCACGCAGCTGCTTGCCGCCGACCGCTTGCGCCGCCCTCCGCGCGCGCGACGCGCATCTGCTTCGCGGTGGCACTTTCAAGCAGGTGCTGGCGAAGCTGGAGAAGCCGCCCGCACCGTCTTAAGCCCGTGCCGGCCGCAGTCGCCTCTCCTTCTCCTTCTTCCTCGCCGTCGACTCAACTCCGTTCACCGGCAAAATTGATCGCGCCCGCTCCACCTCCGTCCAATTCCCCGCGCCCATAGCTCCGCCTTGACCCCGCGCGTCACCTGAGCCCGCTTGCCTCGCCTCTCATTGCCAAACGCAGCCGCGCGTGCCGTTTCCGTCGCGGCAGCACCGTCATGGCCTCCATGGTTACCTCCACCGTGGCCAGCCCGCTGGGGCGCATCTCTCCTGTTTTCGTTTGATGTTCTAGATCCCTTGTGATCTGGTTATGCTCATCGGCCTCTCTTTTTTATTGTTACCGCGCAGGTCCTGCCAGAACGTGAGCTCGCCGCCCAGTCAACGCCGCCGTCATCGTCCTTCCCAATGGCAGCCGCCCCTGCTTCACCTCCGCTTCAACCGCCAAGCCTTGAAAGTCGCGGTGAGCCTCCTATTTGTGCGCCGAACCATATCCGGGCCAGATAAGGCCTGTAGCGGCCGGTCCGCCGTCGCACCGCCGCGCCATGCGCCGCCGGTTCGCCATAGCCGCGGCTGCGCACGAACCGAGCATTGAAACGTTCAACCGATAGCATGGTTGTGTTCGCGGGTTCATGGGGAGCATGTAGGTGTAGTCCCCGTCGCCGGAGTCACAGCTATCGGTCGCCTCTGCCTCGTCGGAGCGCCGCCGGGCCGCTATGTGCGCCGCCGTATGTGTTGCATTACGCTAGAGGTTCAATCGTCACCATAGGTGTGTGCGCGAGGTTGTCCCAAGCGCGTAGGTTCCCGCGCCGTCGCCGGAGACCTCGCCGTCGCCGAGTACCCGCCGGTCAAAGCCAGTGCCGCCGCGGTCAGCGCGGCTGGCTCTATGCCGTTGACCCGGCCCCGCGTGTCAGCCTCTATGGCTGGCTGCTCGTGGGTGAGAAAAGTTTTGGCGCAGAAAATGATTTTTGATTTTCAGAAAAATGCTAAATATGCAGTTTCTTGTTTAATTCATAACAAAATAATTAGAGCTCATAAAGTTATGAAATTTTTTGTGTAGCTTTGTTATGATGTGCTTAACCATGGAAAAATATGAGATAAGCATTTCTAGTAGTTGTGGCATGCTTAAAAATTACCTCTTTTAATAGAAAAATGGACCTTGCATGATTTTTATAGACTAAAATTATTATCCTTTAATTATGAAACTTTTTGTGTAGGCTAACTTGTTAATTTCCATCTCTACAAAAAGTTTGGTACTGTTTTGATAATTCTAAATTAGTTAATTAATTTAAATGCCTTTTTCCATGTTTAATAAATACTATACTGATTTAGATAAATCCTTAAATGGCTTTGGTGCATTTTGGATATTGATTGTGGACCTTAGAACACCCAAACCCTATTGTTTCTTGGCAACTTAAATTCCTTTCTTGATATGCTTTGAATCAACTTGTTTATATAATAAATAAAATGGTTTACTTAAATGACTAATTAGTCAATGCATGTGATTAGATCATGTAATGATCCTTGCTTGTCCTCATGGTTGAACTTGGTGTAATTTTAAGTTAAATACCTTGCCTTCCTTGACTAGTATAATATAATAAGTGTTGCTCTCATGTTAATAACTAATTAACTTGTTAGTTAAATAACTGGAATGCTTTTATAATAATAACCCTAGTTTCTTAGTGAAGGAAAGTTGTACTTAACTTTCTTAACTTTGTTTAACTTATGTTATGCACTTATGTGTCCTTCATCATGCATCATGGCATGCATCCCATTATGTTAAGCAAAGCATCATTTATTACGTGTAGTACATATGAGAGTGAGAAGACTCATATTGATTAAGTTTCGGAGAAGGTCCATCCACCAGTGGTGTTGGTGCCAAGTCTAACTCCTCTAGATCTTTTTGTGGAATCTAACCTTCTCTGCAACACAGACAAGCCCCGGAGCATAAATGAAACGATCTATGATTTCCTTGAAGGGAAATCCACAGATTTCATCATAATATGATAGTCTAGAAAGACCAAGCTGTCACATTATCATTATTCAGTTGATACCATAGTTCATACATCGCATAATTACAAGTTTACAAGTATTCAACACTTGGTGACACACCTAAGTACATCATATACTAGAGAAAACACACACAGATCAGCATAAGAGTGGACGTAGCGCGTCGACGCATGAAGGCTCCTCCTTCATGGGCGATCATCAGAGTCGGTGTAGAATGTCAGCGGGCGTAGACTTTATCTCCTCAACCAAACTTGAGCGTAGGAACGAGACCATCTAATCCTTCTAATCTCCATGTCATCATCGTAGATGACATCCGAACCTACCAAATATCTTTCAGTATGATTTGTACTGGCCACTAGCTCCCACCCTATGATTTGCATTGCTTTATAGTAAATGGAATGCAAGGGCAGAGCAAAAGGCCTATTTATGGCTGTAGTTTTCCTATGCAAGTTCATCAATATTTTATAATAGTTCATCAAGTTTTAACCCATCTCATCCACACGTTCACCCATCCCATCACACACATCTCACCACACTCTTACTCTCTAGGTGAAAAGGACGACTCCCTCTCGTACCTTGCCTCATCGGCTAAAGCCGAAAACCAACACCAAAACCTAGGGAGAGAGAAGAAAGGACTCCACTCACTAATCAAGGGAAACGTAGGTCATAGGAATGTCCATATCCAATGACATGACTATACATATAGATCGATCCTACACCTAGAACCACAAGATCACCATCATCGATGGTGGCCACCGTCTAGGCTGATAACGAGCTACCTTCCAACCGGTTCGATGCCACCCTGTCACTTAGCCTTGAGTCACCCTAGAGTCTGGACCTACATATGTTTCCTTACCACATGACATATGCAGGTCCTAGACCTACATATATCAAACTTCACTCGGATCCTCCAAAACATGAATGGGTCTAGCGCTACCCGAGAGCACAGTACTCCACCTCCCTACATCGTTCGTCTGTGATGGATTCACAGGATGTGTACATACTACTCTCACCATTTCTCCACTCCTAGTGTGTGGTTGTCCTTTCTCATAATGGAATAGATGAGGTATTAGGCTTACCGGAGTATGTGGCCAATACTTGCAAAAATCTTGATCCAAGGGCCAACAACGATCGGTCCTCAAACGACACAGATGAGACAAGTACAACCAGGCAACCCTATCGCTTAACCACCAAAGACCATTCCCATGTCCCGTCTGATCTCAAGTTTATCCATATTCATTATTAAACCCTCATGACATTTCCTAAGTACAGAACCATTGCGAATGATGAAGTCACCACTCGACTCTTATTGGCTAAGCATGACTAAGCATTAGAGGTGTCGACCTACACATGCTGGTGAGGTAACAACTAGGAATACCTGAAAATCAAGGTAATCATGTAGCAATGGTATTCGAGCAACTCCTAATTACTTAATGCACATCTCACAAGACTTAAGATGTAATAAAGATTGGTAAATACTAGAGAAAGGTTTATTGTAACATCCTGGGTTTTCATGCAACCAAAACTGTGAGCTTTTTAAAATTTTTCCTATAATTTGTGAATCATGTAGTCGCTAGGTCAACCCTAAGTGAAACCAAGGATAGATGACTAACAAATTGGTGCACATATATAAATATGATTGTAGGAGAGTGCCTATGTTCTTGAGTTAGTTTTGAGTGGAGCCTTGTTTGGAGTTCAAAGTGCACAAATCCATAGCGAAGTTCCCCTCAATCTCCTCTTGAATCTCTATCAAATTCATAATTCATAAAAGGAAAAATCCCTTTTTCCTTTTCCTTCTCATCTAGCCCACCTCCTCTTTTTCTAGGCCCAACCGGCCCTCTCTTCTCCTCTGTCGCACCCAATTTTGCATAGCAAAATCAAGTACTCATATATGTGCGCCCAGGATGTCCAAACACACACATATATCACAAATTGCAATAGTATCAAAGTAAAGTACTTATTACATCGCATATCTCATCATAATGTAAATACAAAGTTTGCTCAAAGGCAATATTATTACAATCACAGCAGAATAACTAGCCCAACTGCCATAGGGACTCCAACTGGTGAACGTCTCCCTAGTAGTCCTGGACATCCTATGAAAACTCTTCATATCCATTATCTGTTACCCATCTGGGATTTTCATTGGATGTAAAGCAAGTGTAAGCTCACCATGCTTAGCAAGTATATCAAAGGGATCTATAAGGCTCAAAAAGGCTTGATACTGTTTAACTGCGGTTCGCAATTTTAGTTAATCAAATTTTAGCATCCTGAATCACTACTTTAATGAACAGTCCCAATTCCCAAGTGATATTAAAGTATAGTCAAGTTCATCTCAATTCCTAGCCATCCATCATCCACAGTAACCACTAATCTCGAAGGATTCAAACCGCTCGTATCCGTGAGCATGACTGTTATAACAGGTTAATTATTTTTATAGAAATTGTACATCTTTACCCACCGAGCCATGATTCCCAATGCCGGGGTTCGCGAGACCCACTACACCTCTTCCTAGGAAGTGTGGTAGAGTTTCACTATGAAACCCTTAGCTAGTTGCACTAACAGGTCGTAGCTATAAAGGAATGGCACGTGTGGGCATCGCAGCACGGTGCACACCCTAACAGAAAAAAGGAAAGATACCCTCTTACCCCTTACTGGAGCTACAGACAAGCTAGTACAATCTAGTTAATAGGTTAAAGTTAGAGCCATGTGACACTCGAGGTTGTACGGTCCCTCCTGGGTTGCCGCTTTAGGATTAAGTCCTTATGGAGAGGCACTAGAGTACTCAACCCCGTACTCTAGCCCCCTATCTGTTGCTAAAAAGCTCCATTTTATCACATTGCATATAGCCTTTAATCATGTTTAATAATTATTTCATGTTAAGCGCTGCAGCATCTATCCAAAATGCCTACCCAATAATCCTAGGTATCAAGGATATGTGGTACAAGTAATCATCTAGGTAAAGTCCTTAAAGGCATTTCAAATTAAACACATGCATGAATGTAAGTGGTAATAATTCATAGGTAATAAGGGGCCTTTGGTACACTTGCCTTCCTCAAAGTTGTCCTAGGAGTACTATTGATCCTGCTGGGGGTCCTCAGTCACCTCAAATGGCTCACCCTCTAATCGTGATCCAATCATCAATCAAGCATCATACCAATCATTACATGCATACAATATAGACTTCCATTAGAACAGTATACCAAATAGTGAAAACATAAGTTGAAAAACTTACAAATCTATTCTACGCATTGCTACGAACGCGTGAGCGAAAGAATCACTCAAATCAGACTTAAAACGCGAAAGTTATGCATGAAATAAGATGTAATGGCATTTCTGTAAATAAACTAAATCTATTTTTGAATTAAAACAATTAAAAATATAAATTCTCATGGCTATAGGACTACGGGCATTAAATCTGGAAAGTACAGGGGCCTAACTGAATAAAAACATGACTAAATAGAAACTCTTTTGAACCAATAAGTACCGCGGGTTGATTCTACAAAAATAGGGGGGGTTTTCTGCAAAATATGCACGGCTGACCGTGGTTTGACTATGGCTGCTGACTGGGCAGCCACGTGGTGGCTTCTGGTAGGCGCGGTGCACCACGTAGGCGTGGGCGCGCTGACGTGGGCGCTGACGCAGCCCTGTGGATCGAGTCCACAGTCCAATGGTGGACCGAACCGGTACAGCTAATCTGGGCCGTCCGTCTAGATCTGACGGCGCCAGAGTGTGTGGTGGCAGCGGTCGCCGGGTAAGAAGGGCCCAACGATGGCGCCATGGCCGGCGACGGCTAGGGTTCGCCTGTACGGCGTTCCAGGGCATGAAACCGAGAATGGAGGGTACGGGCATGGCCAGGAGCTCACCGTGAGTCCGATGAAGGTGATCTTGGCGTTCGGGATGGGCTCTAGGAGGTTGGTCGATGGCGGCGGAGCTCTGGAGAGAGAAAGAGCATGCGGGTGAGGTCGAATCTGAGCATGGCATCACCAAAATAATGAGAGGGAGGTACCTACGGGCGTGGGTGGTCACGGCAGAGCTTCAAGCGGCGTCGAGCTTCAAGGCATGAAAGAGGGGAAGCTACGACGGCGGTGGATTCTCAGCTATGAGCAGAGGATGGGAGAGGAGGCAGGGCTCGGCTTGGGGTTTTATAGGCCAGATGATGGGAGAAGTAAGGAAGAGAAGCGAATGGATTCGGGCGGAAGGGATCACTTTCCTTCTGTGGGCGACGGCGCGATGGCTTGCCATCGGGAGCGCCATCACCGGAAATAAGAAAGGAAAGAACAGCGCTGAGGAAGAAGGAAGGGTCGGCGCTGACGGGCAGGTCCCGTGGGGCAGTGAGGGAGAGAAGGAAGAGAGCAGTGCAGGCGCACGGGTGGTGAAGGCCGAGTGGGCCGAGGTGCTGGGCTAGGCCGCACGCTGGCGTACATGTGCACGCGGGAGGAGGCCGGTGCAGTAGGCCACCGAGTGGGCTACGCGGCACGGTTCACAGGCTAGTGCGGGGGAAAAGGAAAGGCCACGCGTGGTGCAAAGGAAAAGAGGAAAGGGGAGGCGCGGCTGGGCCGCCAACGGGCCAGCACAGGAAGGAAAGAAATGGGCTGATTCCGGGAGTTGGGCCAGAATGGAAGAAGATTAATTTTTTTCCAAAACCAATTCTTTTTCCAATTCTATTTCCTCTATTTTCAATTTTAAGCCAAATTCAAATGGGGTTTGAATTCCACTTCAAATCATCTAACCCTACATGCATCCAAAAATCATATGCTTTGGCATGAATGCAACAAACAAGTTTCTAAACCTTATAGTTTATTTTATTTATCAATATTTAATATTTAGCCTAAGTTAAAAATACCTAGAAAATGTATTAAAGGATAAGAATTTAATTGCTAATTTATAGTAAGAATTTTGGGTGTTACAAACCTACCCCCCTTGAGATGAATCTCATCCTCGAGATTCGGATGGTTCAAAGAGATTGGGATAGTCAGTTCTCAGATCTTTCTCTCTTTCCCAAGTTGCCTCATCCACTGAGTGTCTGTTCCACTGAACCTTGCACATTCTTATTATCTTGCTCCTTGTGATTCTCTCCGTTGTTTCCAAGATTCTTACTGGATATTCTTTGTATGATAGATCCCCTTGGATATCCAGTTCTTCCAAAGGTAGTTGTTTCTCAGGTACTCTCAAACATTTCTTAAGTTGCGACACATGGAAGACATCGTGAACACCTGAGAGTTGCTCTAGTAATTCTAGCTGGTAAGCAACTTCTCCTCTCCTGTTGATGATCTTGAATGGTCACACATACCTAGGTGACAACTTTCCCTTGGTATGAAATCTCTTAACTCCTTTCATAGGTGAAACTTTGAGATAAACAAAGTCACCGATTTCAAACACCAAATCTCTTCTTCTCGTGTCCACATAGCTTATCTATCGAGACTGTGCAACCTTCAAGTTTTGCCTTATTGTTTGTACTTGTTTTTCTGCCAGTTGCAAAACATCTGGTCCAAAGACTTGACTTTCCCCCGTTTGATTCCAAAACAATGGGGTTCTGCACTTCCTGCCATACAATGCCTCAAACGGTGTCATCTTAAGACTCTTTTGGTAGCTATTATTATAGGAGAATTCGGTATAAGGTAAACTCTTATCCCAACTTGTCCCATACTGCAGAGCACAAGCTCTTAGCATATCCTCTAAGATCTGATTTGTTCTCTTGGTCTGTCTATCTGTCTGCGGATGGTAAGCTGTGCTAAAATTCAACTTTGTATCCATGGACTCATGCAATTTCTACCAAAAATGTGATGTGAACTGTGTACCCCTATCCGAAACAATCTTCTTTGGTACTCCATGTAAACATACAATTCTTTCCATATATAACTTTGCTAACTTTGCACCCAAATAAGTTACCTTGATCAGAATGAAATGTGCCACTTTTGTCAGACGATCTACAATTACCCAGATAGAGTCAAATCCTCTCTATGTACGGGGTAATCCAACTATGAAGTCCATTCCAACTTCTTCCCATTTCCACTTGGGTATCTTCGTAGGCTGTAGCAAACTGCTGGCCTCTAATATTATGCTTTCACTCTTTGGCACGTGTCATATATAGCCACATGTTCAGCTACATCTCTCTTTAGTCCATACCACTAGTATCTCTCTTTAAGATCAAGATACATTTGAGTACTTCCTGGGTGTATGGAATAGGTTGAGTCATGAGCTTCCCTCAAGATAGACTCCCTAATAGATTTCACTTCTAGCACACAGATCCTTTTGTCAAACCATACTGTCCCTTGATCATCCATGTGGAATCCTAGGGCTTTACCAATCACTATACGCTCCGCAATATCCCTGATCCTCTCATCATTCAGCTGTCCCTTATGAATCTCTTATTCTAGAGTAGGTTCTACCTCTAACTCCATGGTGTTGGCCACAATACCCAAGTTCAGGTATTTGAACTCCTCACACAACTCTTCAGGTAGTTGAGTTGTATAGGCCATGTTCACATAACTCCTTCTACTCAAGGCATCTGCTACAACATTAGCCTTTTCCGGGTGATAGTGTATATCCAAATCATAATCCTTGATTAACTCTAGCCATCTATGCTGCCTCAGATTCAGGTCTAACTACATGAATATGTACTTCAAACTCTTATGGTCTGTATAAATCTCACACTTATGACTAATCAAGTAATGCCTCTAAATCTTGAGAGCATGCACCATAGCTGCTAATTCTAGATCATGAGTTAGATAATTTAACTCATGTTTTCTCAGCTGTCTAGATGCATAGGCAACAACTTTGCCTTCTTGCATAAGAACACCACCTAGACCTTGCCGTGAGGCGTCACAGTAGATAGAGAAGCTTTTGGTGAGATCAGGTAAGATAAGCACTGGGGCAGAAGTCAATCTCTTCTTTAACTCCTCAAAACTATCCTAACATTGCTTAGTCCATACGAATTTGGCATTCTTCTCTAACAAAGCAGTCATGGGCTTGGCCAACTTAGAGAATCCCCCGATGAATCTCCTATAATACCCAGCCATACCAAGAAAACTCTGAATCTCACTAACATCTTTAGGTGGCTTCCAACTCAACACATCTCTAACCTTCTTGGGATCTACTGCTACCTCTCCATTAGAGATTATGTGACCAAGGAAAGATACTTCTTTTAGCCAGAACTCACATTTGCTAAACTTGGCATAAAGCTGATGTTCTCTAAGTTTCTGCAACACTAACCTCAAATGTCCTTCATGTTCTTCATTCTTAGAGTACACTAATATGTCATCAATGAACACGACAACAAACTTGTCAAGGTACTCCATGAACACTTTGTTCATCAGATACATGAAGTAAGCAGGTGCATTCATCAGACCAAAAGACATGACTGTGAACTCATACAGTCCATATTGGGTCACAAAAGTAGTCTTGGGGATGTCAGTACGCCTTATCCTCAACTGATGGTATCTAGATCGAAGGTCGATCTTGGAAAACACACAAGCCCCTTTCAACTGGTCAAATAGGTCATCAATTCTAGGTAGTGGGTACTTGTTCTTAATTGTGACCTCATTAAGTGACCTGTAATCTATGCACATCCTCTATGTACCATCCTTCTTTTCTACAAACAGTACTGGTGCACCCCAAGGTGATGAACTAGGTTGAACATAACCCTTGTCTAACAATTCCCTTAATTGTTTCTTAAGTTCTGCTAATTCATTCACTCCCATTCTATTGGGTCTCTTAGCTATGGATGCAGTTCTAGGTAAAAGTTCAATTATAAACTCGATGTCTTGTTCAGGTGGCATACCTAGCAATTCCTTAGGGAAGACATCTAGGTACTCATTTACTATCCTTATATCTTCTAAGGTTGTGCCCTCCAACTGATTAACCTGGTAGATTTCTGTAGTTGACTGAGTTGCCACATACACAACTTCCTCTCCAGATGAAGTGGCAAGATTCACAGAACTATTGCCACAATTAATAACTGCTTTCTACACCCTTAACCAATCCATACCCAAGATGACATCAATACCGGTGGAGTTTATGACTACAAGATTTGCTTGAAATTCTACCCCCCTTATGCTGAGACTAGCAGCTAAGCATATCCACTCTGCTTTCATTACCCCTCCAGGTGAGCTTACTAACATGTGTTTCTTCATAACACTTACTAGAATACCATGTTTCTTTATGAATGTATATACTATGAAGGAGTGCAAAGCACTAGAATCAAAAAGTACTATAGCTGAGTTTGAGTTGATCGGAAATGTACCGATCACCACATCTGGTGCCTCCTAAGCTATTTCAGTAGTCATGTGGTTCACCTTTCCGTGAACATAATTCTGCTATGAGTTAGCCATCTTCTTGGGGCATCTGTTGGAGTAATGTCCCGGCTCTCCACAATTGAAGCATTTGTTATCATTAACTACGTTTGGTGCTTTTGGTGCGCCATTCCTCTATGGAGCATTGGGGGCATTATTCCTCACCGGTACATTGTTGGACTACTGCTGGCGCTGAGTTGGTGCCTTGTACTGCTGCTGCTGCTGCTCTTGTGCACACTGGGGTTGCTGGTTGCGGTTGGGACCTATCTGACCTTGATAGCGCTGCTGAGGTTGAGCTTGTTGAGGGTTGGCACGGAAGCGAGAGTTGCTCCTAGATTGTTGTCCCTGAAACTTCCTCTTTTTGTCCTCCATTTGGCGGCGCTTGTTCTCAATCACTAAGGCCTTGTCCACCAGCTACTGGAAGTTAGCAAAGGTATGAGACAACAGCTGGTACTAGAGACCATCATTTAAGCCCTCCATAAATAGCTCCTGCCTCTTTCCGTCCTCATCTACCTTAGTCGGTGCATACCGTGACAATTGTATGAACTTGTCACGATATTTAGCAATGGTCATGCTCCCTTACTTAAGAGCCAAGACCTCCTTCTTCAGCTTCATTAGTCCTACAGGCACATGATGAGTGCGAAAGGCACTGCGGAACTCAGCCCAAGTGATGGGATTAGCTTCGGTACGGCCAAAGCAGAATGAGTCCCACCAATCCAGTGTAGCTCCTTGCAACTATCCAGAAGCATATAAAACTTTCTCCTTATCATCACACTGAGCAATCTCTAGTTGTCTCTCAATGGCACGTAGCTAGTCGTCAGCCTAGAGTGGGTCGGCAGAGTGCTTGAATACAGGTGGGTGTCCTTTTAGAAACTCTCCCCTCTTATCTCTAGCTTGAGGGGGTGCATTCCCATTCCCTTGCCCCATGTTTTGCATATTCTAGGCCATCTACTGAAGCAACTGTATCTGCATCATCATCAGCTGCTCCATGGTGACTAGGGGTGGTGGTGGCAGTTCCTCGCCTCCCTAGTTGTTCCTCCTGGTGTTCACCATCTATAGATGGTTGTCCCTGCCACTTGGCCACTTAGCCTTGAGTCACCCCAGAGTCCACCAGCACACTAAGACTGTGAGACATAGTACCGGTCCCTCATGGTCACTACACTATCTTAGGGGGTGTGAACCATATGCCTATACCTCCCTACACTATCACCTACATCCTAGGTAGTAGTGGCACCACCCTAGCTAGTCAACATCCGTCCCCCGCTCATTCAGGAATGAGTGGTGTGTACATAGGGTCCTATGATCCGATTCTCTTGATATACCAGTCCTTAGGGGGACCAGACAAGACATCTTCTCAAGTGGGGTTAACCGACACCCTATGCCTCGATGGCACCTCCTTCTCGAGGGCTCACACCTGCAAGGCAACCTAGGATCTACACCACTCACATGTACCCACCACAGGTACCTCTCATAGAGGATGGTTAGGTCACACCCTCCCAACAAGACTTGTCCCAAGGACTCATCATATAATCTTGTCTAGTTGACTCGACCCTCACCACACACACAGGACGCATGCTAAGATCTCCCCTAGTTATCACCAGTTTTAGTGGCACCATGTGCCTTAGCCACTCACAAACAATCCTCCACCAAGCATCACATCACAGATATAATGCATAGTAGAAGTAAGCAGTAAGTAGTAAGTGAGCGTCTAGCCTATCAGCGGGTGTGCAGGGGTAAATGTCGCGTCAAGGTAATGGCTTTCAAGCAATTCTAGCATGCAAGCTATCATAGATTATTGCATAAAATAAAGCACTAGCAGCTATATTATTGCATGCCTAATAGGATTCTACGAGGTTGGGTGGGACATGGCTCCTATTGATTGATTATCTCCAAGATACTTACTGTAACCATAGCCATTCCCCTCCAAGTCCTATTGTCATCTGTGTCTCCTCCCTCCAATGGATTCTGGTTTGAACATCATCATCCCTGATGCAATTTCCTCACTCGTATGACTAACAAAACAAGGGAGCAATCAACCACTAACCAAGAAAGATCACAAATAAAGAGACAACAAAGCACAAGAAGAGCAACTAAACACCAAAAGAACACTAAAGGAAAAGGACTTAGCCCTTACGGTGGATGTCCGATCCCTGGCCAAAAGAAACAGAAGTGGTTGTTTGCTAAGCACAAGCTTAAGTCTTAGCCTAGCTAGTACTTCCTGGGCCAATCGTGTCGACCTATACGGCTTTAATAAAAATGGCATAGACCCTAGCTCCTCTTAAGCGAACACCATGGCTCGTGGTCTTCTGATCCGGGCATCATGGAGATTGACAGGAATCGAAAAGAGTGGCTAAGGGGGAAAGGAAGTAGTTCCGGTCTCTCTCAATCCATCCACCATTATAATTGATGGGAACCAAGTGAGGGTGGAATGGGGGTGAGAAGAGAAGGGAGGTGGTCTACTTCTTCCAATCCACACGCCATGGCAAGAGACGAGGCATTAAAAAGGAGTGACGCACAAGAGAATATGAGTGCCTAAACTACTTGTAGGGTGCCACAACCTATGTGCACAAAATGCACTAAGGCACCCCTAGGGTTCTTAGCGGTGTGGTTGTCACCGTAAGAACCAAGAGAGTGCTATGGTCTAAATAGGTACAAGCATACAAGGGCTTAAGCATGACAGAACCAAGAGAGGGGGTCATGGGATTCAGCTTCCTTTGATCCACTCACCATAGCAAACGATGGGAATCGAAGGAATGGAATCAAGAGAGCAATAAACACCAAAAAAGCAAAGGGCTTAGTCCACATCTTACTAGATCGATGAGGATTGAGAACAAGAGAGGAGAGCAGAATGGAATCTACACTCTTTCAACCAACTCATCATGGAACAAACGAAGGTTGGAAGAAAGGAGACACGGTCCCATGATCCAAACCCACTCGTAGGGCACCATGACCATGCAACTAAATCGGCACAAGGCTATCCCTAAGGTCTATAGCGATGTGGCTGTCACTGCTAGAACCAAAGGAACACTATGGTAAATGTGGTATAAGCATACGAGGTGGTTAGGATAAGCAAGCGAGCAAAAGAGGTAAAGCCTGATGGTCATGGCGAGGCAACTCATGGCCATGAGCTTCACCTTGACAAGTTGGCTTCCATTGGTTCCACAAAGGTTGTCCCTTAATTCGTATCCCACTAAACTAGGTCACATGGGCCTCGAAATGTGTGGGTAAAAACCACATCGATATTGACATAAAGTCCACAATGGCCATGTCCTAGGGACGTGGATAGGAGCTAGCATTCATAGTACTACAAGGCCAACTAAGAAGTGAGGGAACAAGTTACGCTCGGCATTATAGCCATGATGGGATGAATCCACGACCGAAACATTTGAACAAGGTATGATCCCTTGACCGACTCGAAGGCACGATCCACAGGCAAACAATACAAACACATAAGAAACCAACAACACAAACAATAATGAAGGAGTAGCACATATCCATAGCACAAGAGATAGACACCATAGCATAAGAGACAGACCGACATGAAGGCACGATAGATAGATAGATCATGTTTGACAAGTATGAATGAAGATATGAAGATGTATGAACAAGTATGAATGAGATGTATGAACAAGTATCGATGATGATAAAAGAGGTTTTTGTCGATGTTGGGTATGACACCGTCAAAGGTTGGAGGAGTTTGACCTTGCTGTGAAGATGAGGATGGGCATGGGTGAGCTACGGGCTTGCTGCTACAACTCTTGGCTAGCTCTTGCTTGTGCTGGCCGGCTATAGCTTGCTGCGGCTTGGCTACGGCTGGCCGGGGGCAGCTGTGGCTAGCCTAGAGCTAGCTGGAGGTGGCTGGAGGTGGTGATGGAGCTCTAGCGATGGCATAGTAGGGTAGTAGCTCCCCTATGTTAGTGAAAATAGCGGCACAAAGGCTGATCGTTAGACAAGAACAACAGCAAGGTCATTAGACGAGAGGAAAGGTGGAGCCTTGGGCTTTGGGAGCTCACCGGCGATGGAGAGGAGCTGCCCCGACAAGGTGCTACTGTCCGGTGAGGATGAGGAGGTGGTGTTGGCAAGGGTGAGGGCATGGTGTCCTGGTCACGATACAGCTCGGCGAAGAGCTCAGGGCAGAGGAGAGGCAGAGGTGGGCTCCTAGCAGTGATGGCATGGGCAGACGACGAGGAGGTGCTCCTAGGCGTTAGTGCCATAGTAGTGTGGCTCGGCCTAGCAGTAGTGCCGCAGCGGTGACACCGACGTGGCCTAGCTGGTCACCAATGAAGGATGTAGTGGGGTTGTGGCCGCTGTGGGACAGAGGCGAAAGAGGTCATGGTTGTCATGGTTGTAGAGGAGGAAGGAGGCCTCGATGACTTGGATGAAAGGATGCATGGCCAACTGTGGAATGCTAGGATGCGGCTGAAGTAGGGGCTCATCGTGGACAGTGCAGCTCCCCTATGGCAGTGAAGAATTGTGGCACAAAGGCTAGTTTTAGATAAGAATGTTGACAAGATGGAAAGGTTATGGGAAGGTGGGAGCTTTGGGCATGGTGGCTCACCGATGGGTCAGAGGAGTCTGGGACAAGGACAAGCAAGGCACTATAGTGTGGCGCTACTCTAGGTTCCATGCCAGCTTTGAGGTTGAGGTGCTTTGGGTCCTATACAGCTCGGTGGCGAGGCACGATCGGAGTAGAGGATGGCGAGGTGATGCTGTGGAACAACATCGATGAAGGAGTCCGGTGTGATGGAGATGGCTCGGCATAGTCATGATGAGGACAAGGTAGAGCATGATGTCGTGGTTCTAGGCTCAGTGAGGGGCAATAGCTTGATGCCGACGCAATGCTCCTAGCTCTGGCTCTAGCAAGGATGAAGAGCTCATCGAGCCGTGGAGACCAGCGGGTTACGGGCGTCGTGCTCTGGGGTAGCGTGGCTGCCTTAGCATGGCTTGATGGTGAGGTGAAGAGGTGCTAGCGGTCATAGTGGCACTCAATAGGGCAAAGGCAGCATGCTAGGGTGGTGGCATTGTGGCACGACTTGACAGAGAAGGATGGCCAACGCCGAGGTGGAGGGCATGGTGGTGGAGTTGGGGTTGCGGTGGCACGGTGGTGGCTTGGGGTTGTGCTGGCACGGCATAGTGAGGCAATGGTGGTGGCGTGGTGGCTAGTGTCACAGTGGCACAGTGGTGCTTGGCTGCTGCAGTGTTCTAAACAACGCAGAGTAGTGAGGCAAGCACTAGAGGAGGAAGAGGGAGTGCGGTGGCAGTGGGGAATGGAGGGAGAGGAGCGACATCTCAGGGTTCTTATAGCAGTGCAAGCTTGGGTTGGGGAGCACTGGTGATCCTCGTCATCCATGCGGGGGCGGGGACACACAACGCGCATCCTACGGGCGATGATATGGATGCCGAGGCATGGGGATGGGACAGTTGGTGGTGGTGGCATCAAGGGTCACACAGGGGCGCATCTGAGGAGTGATGTCAGCCGTACTAGGGTTCAGGTGTCGGGGAGCGCATCGGCTCGGGCCTGCGAGCACTCGCTACTAGGCCTAAGGGGGCCGACGTGGGTTAGCAAGCCACAGTGCTACACTGCTGGGCCAACATGGGAGGGAGGCATGAAACAGGCCACTCGAGATGTCAAGGCCAAGGCCCAGGTGGCGGTTGGCTTGGGCCAACATGGGGCAACTCTACCACACTTCCTAGGAAGAGGTGTAGTGGGTCTCGCGAACCCCGGCATTGGGAATCATAGCTTGGTGGGTAAAGATGTACAATTTCTGCAGAAATAATTAACCTGTTATAAGAGCCGTGCTCACGGATATGAGCGGTCTGGATCCTTTGAGATTAGTGGTTACTGTGGATGATGGATGGCTGGGAATTGAGATAAACTTGACTATACTTTAATATCACTTGGGAATTGGGACTGTTCATTAAAGTAGCGATTCATGATGCTAAAATTTGATTAACTAAAATTGTGAACCATAGTTAAACAGTGTCAAGCCTTTTTGAGCCTCATAGATCCCTTTGATAGACTTGCTAAGCATGGTGAGCTTACACTTGCTTTACATCCAATGAAAATCCCGAATGGGTAACAGATAATGGATATAAAGAGTTTCCAGAGGATGTCTAGGACTACTAGGGAGACGTTCACCAGTTGGAGTCCTTGTGGTAGTTGGGCTAGTTATTCCACTATGATTGTAATAATATTGCCTTTGAGCAAACTTTGTATTTACATTATGATGAGATATGTGATGTAATAAGTACTTTACTTTGATACTATTGCAATTTGTGATATATGTGTGTGTTTAGACATCCTGGGCACACATATATGAGTACTTGATTTTGCTATGCAAAATTGGGTGCGACAGATTGGTATTAGAGCTATAACTGACTGTAGGACGAACAACCTAGTCAGAAATAGATGTTCTAGGATCTCATTATCTTTATTTTACTACCTTTAATTTGCTATAAAATTTTTGCTTATATTCTGTTCTTTATCTGTTGCCAAAAATTATTTTGTTCTAATACTCAACCTTTTCATTCTTGTAGATGGCCCATACCAAGCAGACCCCGTGCAAGAGGACCATCCTGATGCCCACTAGGAGGACCAGGTTCACTTTGGACAAGCATGTTCTGGCACATCTGGTGGAAGCTCTAAGGAACCAGGAGGAGGAACCGCCTGTGGAGGTGCCCATGGGGAAACCTCTGGAGGACTTGCTGGAGGATCCAATGGATGAAGAAACAGAAGAGGGACCCATGTTCGAGGAGCCCATTGAGATAGAGGAGTCTAAGGATGATCCTATGGAGGAGTAGGAACAAGGTGGCCAAGAGGGAGCTGGTGACCCCAACGATGGAGATGACTCTAATGATTCTGATGCTGGTGGAGGTGATGATGGTGGAGATGGTGGAGACGGTGGAGATGGTGGTGATGATGGAGGAGACGGTGGAAATGGGGGTGATGACAGTGATGATGATCACAATGCACTGTTGGCTCAGGGATGGACCACGGAGATCCACTATGACTTGGAGGGTGATGACTACTACCACCCCAGGCTTCTCGCACTTGTGCATCGCTACCACCCCGGAGGCACTGTTTAGTACAGGACGGAGCATTGGACCCACCCCGACTACATTGGCTTCTAGGAGATAGAAGCGTACATCTGAGAGGGGACTCGGGTGCGCTACATCCACTATGCCACCACTACATGGCTCACACATGCGGCTGTCATCAGGGACGCAGCTCGACAGGCGTTGATGGTCAACTATGACCGCCACTTCGACGACATCGCCTGGGAGGATGACTGCTATCTTCCCCGCCGTCGGAGCGGATAGTCTACATGCAACATCGCTGCACCACTTGGAGAGGCGAACCTGAGGCTGAGGCCTACCTTATTGTGCTTGGCGGAGATCAACACCGACTTGGATCAGACCCTGGACGAGCTCGATGTCATGGGGAAGGCCTACATGTAGCTAGCCCATGAGCACGCTACACTAAAGCAGCAGCTAGGAGGTCCAGATGTGGAAGAGTCAGGAGTACCTGCTCAGTTGCCCCCGAGGACCAGAGGAGAGTTTGGAGACCCCAGCACCAACACCAACATCGACCCGTACCCATAGGAGAGTCATAAAAAATATGTAATAAACACGCGTAGTTACGCGAGAGAGTATTTAGTTTCTTTCTTTTAATGGTTGGACAAGTGTTAGTTGCATGGTTGGATGTTTATCATTATGAATAATGTTTGATTTGGATCTTTGATATGATTGCGATGACTTGTGGGCATGTCCACGGTCATTTAGTTAAGGTTAAGGTTTAAGGATATTATGAATAAATAGTTGGGTTTCGTTTTATTATGCTGTCCATTCTGTATCATTCGGAGTAGTCTGTCTTTATCTGTTCATATCTCATAATCTAGATGTCTAATGATCATTAAATTTTTATGGAGATAAGTAGACTTCAACATCTTTCTTTTGGCACTGGAATCACCTCAATACCTATTATAAATTGTGAGATACAGGTGTTGTAAGTTGAGGTTTCTGTGCTGTCAGAATTCCAGAACAGTACTGCTTGTTGTCTGTATTTTACTAAGTAAACGTTAGACTCTGGACAAGTGTTCTAAATGAAAGTTGTAGAGAATTTCATAAGATTTCCAGAAAGGTAAAATACGCAATCATATGATAAATAGAGAGTGAGATATTCTTGTTTTACAGCACTGCTGTTGTCCAACTCGCTGGAAAAGTTCAGAACAAATATCTTCTTGTATACCCTACGTATATCTCTTGCCTACACCTACTCTTGTTACACCAGTATCTTTTAAGAGTTATATGCTTGGACATGTGAGACTTATATGATGCATACCTTGTCACATGCATGTTTTGGAGGATCCGAATGAAGTTTGATATATGTAGGCCTAGGACCTGCATATGTCATGTGGTAAGGAAACCCTAGATGGCCCTAATCGATTCGAATCATCATTTTCTCTATGGTAACAGGAGACTTGATCCTCACACCATCATCGTAGTTAATTAATGGAAACATGGTTATTTATGGATACGAGGTGATATAAGTTGGGATGATATGATGAATGAAGTGATTGATTTAGAACAGGTTCAAATTGGATACTGACAATAACTTAATACAAAGCTTAAAACATTGAAAGTAAGGATCCACTTATAGTAAGCTTTTCTGCAAAAGCTACTCTTTCTTCCAACTTTCCTTTAAAGCCTGCATAACCTTGGAGTATTTTCTTTTAGTCAGGTAAGACTTGTTGAGTACCCTCAAGTACTCAGGGTTTGTTAACCCTATTGCAGGTTCTGACTTGTGCTGCTAAATCGAGGTCATGTTGGTGGGCTCAACATGATCTGGCTGTCTCTTCTACCTTAGATACTTCACCTAAGTTGCTTCCGTAGTCCTACTCACCTTTTGGAACTTAAGTTAAGTTTTACTTGAACATGTTTTGTAATCTAAGGTTATAAGTCTTCCACACTCTGATGTAACTTATTTTTGTACCATGTGTTGTAATGTTGTGGTAACTCCATGTTGATCCTATATGTGTTGTAAAATGTGGATGATTCGGGGTTCCCCGAGGACACCCGACAGACTACCGGAGTTATTTGGCTCTCGTGTGCAGCAGTCAGAGGTCATTAGGACAATGGCAGATGCATGTGGGCCATATAATCTGGGTGGTTCTACCACAGCTGGTATTAGGGCTCATACATGGATCTGTCACAACATTACTTTTGAAAACTTCAAAAGGAACTTACAAATTAAAAGTTTTTGAAGGCAACAACTTAAAAACAACTTAAAAGTATTCTTTAGTCTCCTTTATGCTTGCTCCCGAAGACTCATGAAAGACTTTCTAATGACTTAAGTAGAAGACGTCGAAAACATTTCAACTCTACTTCAGGAAGTCAAATGGAAGGTCGAACTTCTCCGACAATGCTTTGCAAAGTGCTATTCAACATCTGTCTGGTGCCAGAGTGAAGATAGTGTATAAACTATTGCCCTATATAAGTAAGTTATGTCCAGCTACCATTGTGAAGATGTATAGGACAAGCATGCATCATACCATCCACATAAGGATAAAATATAATGGTGTTCAAATTTCCTATGTTACTCTGGGACAACTACTCGTCTCTATAGCTGTTTCATTTCAATAAAATCTTGTCATGTACCAGGTTTTGCCAAATTAACCACCCTTTTGGCTATCTCTGAACCATAAGTTCCTAATCCTTGGGGAATTTTTGTATGCACTTAATTTACACCGCCAACTCAATATAGAAACCTAGGACTGATCCTTGACTTCTCATCCTATGCATGTGTCATCCCTTGGTTTCTTTTGCCTGACACATGCTATACCTTAATTCTGATAGCCAACATGTGTTGGTTAAAAGTTACTGCAATTGTGCGCTATGATGGTACCATGATCCGTGACCTCGATATAGTGTCAAAACCTAGGGTCTCCTGTTGACTATGGTCATAAAGGAAATACTGCTGGTTGCTGTTGATGGTAGTAAACAACCATTATAAACCATCAATAAAACATGAATAAGGGCATAAATATAATCACAAACAAAGGTTAGGAGTTTAAACTAATAAATTCCATGAGTTTTGGTGAATCTATGATTTCTGCAGGGTTTATCCAAAAAATCATCAAGGTAGACCTAGATGTCAGAGTTAGTCACGCTTATCCACCACCAAACGGACAGCAGAAGATTCTAGAAGATTCGAGAAGAGTCCACACAGAGGCAGAGCATGAGTGGCTGCCAGGTGGGGCTGGCCAGCCCCACCTATAGGCCGCCGGCCCCTAGGGCCCACATGTCAACTTCCATTGTTATGTCGGTTCTCCACCGCCTTCTAGAATGCATCTATGCCATCCTTTAAGTCGGTTTGATCCAAGGGCTCACGATGGACGGTCTGGCTTATATATACTAGCCCCTGCCACCCCCTTGAGGCATAGGTCATCTCAGAATACAAAAACCCTAATCATCCTCAGAGCTCCACCATATTCTAGGGCATAGCTTGTTAGGCTAGATTTAGAGGGAGGCAAGCAGGCTTTGCTTGGATTCCTAATCATGTCAAGAGCATGGTTTGGTATAATCTTTGTACCCTCTCTCTTTTGTATCTCTATTACTTTTATATGCTAGCTACAATTGTTATGAAAATATTAGTATTCATCTCATTTATGTTCTTCATTATAATGTTCATCGTCTACTTTTGATTATATGCTCAGTATAGTTGGATTATCATTATGTTCATGCATCAGTTCATATAACGCTCACACTAAGGATCCATGGGTGGGTCATCGACATTGTGTAAGCATGGTGCTTATACGTTGTTTACCTATGGTACACCCAATATTCCGGGTCATGTGGTAGATCATGGATGTGACTCTCCTGTTGAGTCCTTTGTAGTCCACTCCCCGAATATAGGCGCACGTAGGATGCGGTTACGATGGAAGACAATCTCTATTCTTAATCTTCCTTAGTAATATCCCTTATGTGTAGATATGACGATGGTCTTAGCAATGACTACTAGGTATAATTGCACTAATCAATGTATGCTTTGACTTATAATTAAGAATGACTTAGGAATTATTCCTCTAATATTCTACCTGACCATGCTAATGCTATAGAAAGCAGTACTCTGAGTGATTTATCATTATCATTGATCAATACTTATCATATATATATCTTATCCTATGACTTACCCCTGTTATGAGTAGAACATTGGTGATGGTTTACTTCTCCATCAATAGTATAAGTTATCAATACAAGTCCATGCTAGACCTTCCATGTGGTAAAAATATAAATAACGATACCTAGAATACTCCTGGGTGAAGATCTACAATGGTATATTATCTGTGCGCTTGCAGAACCCCTTCATATATATATATATTCTTCCTAGTCACATGATATAATAAAGAACTACTTAGTATCATTCAAGAAGTAATACTAGGTAAAACTAACAAGCATCTCTAGCACCATCATTAGGGATGACAACCTAACACAAGTAATGCTAAGAGATGTAGGCATATAATAGGTGGCTACTTAAGACAAGTGACAAGTTAATAAATACCAATAAGCATTTCTGGCGCTGTTGCCGGGGAAGGTAGCTAGGCAAAGGAAGTATTGATAAACTTATACTTATTTATGTGATCGAGATAACCATTGACCTCTGCTCAAACAGGCTTACCCCTATGTTGTCTACTTGTGTATCTTATGCAGGGTAATGTATGACTAGTTTTGACCTTCCGACAAACTACGTTGATGATCCAAAAGCATTACTTAAGAGAACTAAGGCTAAACTCAAGAAAGTTTTAGCTTTAGGGTCGAAAGACAACCAGATAAGGCGAAGCTTAACACCTGAATTTGAAGCCATGGCTGATAAGACTCTCCGCGAATTCTCTGCTCCAACTATGACCAACATCTGTAATGGACCGACAACCAATGTCGGAGACAATAGATTCGAGATCAAGCCAGCTCTCATCAACATGGTGCAAGCAAGCCAGTTTTGTGGAAAGGCGCATGAAGATGCGAGTGCACATCTCCAACACTTCCTAGAGATCTATAACACTTTTACCATCAAAGGAGTGACCAGAGACATCATATTACTTCACCTTTTCCCATTCTCACTCTTGGGGAAGGTGAAGCAATGGTTCTACACCAACAAAGATAGAAGTACTACATGGGATAACTGCTCCACTACCTTCCTAGCCAAGTTCTTTCACATAAGCAAGACCATTGCTTTGCGTGGGAGAATTTCAAGCTTTCAGCAGCAACATGATGAATCTGTCCTTGAGGCATAGGAACGCTTCTAAGATTAGATATCAGAATGTCCTTATCATGGGATGGAGAATTGGCTACTTATGTAGACTTTCTACCATGGGTTGACTAACAGTACCCATGAGACTATGGATGCTGCTGCTGGAGGTGCATTTCTATCACTCACACTCTCAGCTGTAACAACTCTTATGGAGAAGATGGCCTCCAACCAAGGCTAGAATGAGAACGTGTTTAGACCCGCAAGGGAGGCGAAGGTATGCATCAACTCAAGGTGGTATACATGTTGTCTGCCAAGATGGACCTGCTGATGAAGAAGCTCGAAGACTGAGCTAATGAGAAGCAAGAAGTCATGCACATTCATGATTCCCGCATGACGTGTGAAGAGTGTGGAAACACTGGGCATTTAGGGAACAACTGTCCTAAAACCCATGAGGATGTGAACTTCATCAACAACAACTACTTTCGTCCTCAACAAAATCAAGGATGGAATCAGCAACAAAGACCAAACTACCAAGGTAACCCTCAAGGCAATAATTTCAATCAACCACCCTTGAGAGAATTGATTTTTAGCCAAGCTAAAATTATGGAGAACTTATCTAGAAAACTAGCTTCCAATGATAAAATATTAGAAAATATAAATAATAGAATGGATAGTTTTTCCTCTACCATTAAAAACCAAGATAGCTTCAATAAAATGATAGAATCACAAATAGCTCAGCTGGCTGTTGTTGTTCCTCCGACCGACAAAGGTAAGATTATGGGGCAACCGGAAAATCTAGAAACTATAAATCTTGTTGATATTCACAATGTAGCTTACTACTACATAGAGCCATCGACGGGAAGGTGGATAGATTATACCTTGCCTAATAAGAAGAGCAATCTAGAGAGACATGTCATCCCCATCGCCATTAGACCTCACATTTTTTAGGAAGTTGTATGTGACTTCGAAGCAAGTGTCAATATCATGACTAAGGTAATCTATGATAAAATTAATGGAGATACTTTGTTGTACACAAATATGCGTTTGCAGCTTACAGATCAGTTACTCTGCTACCCCAAAGAAGTTATTGAAGATGCCATTGTTCGAGTGGGACAATCATATGTTCCCACAGACTTTGTGGTTTTAGAAATAGGTGGAGATGTAAGGGCACCCATTATCTTGGGCCGACCTTTCCTAAGCACCTGTTGATGGTAGTTAACAACCATTATAATCCATCAATAAAACATGTATAAGGGCACAATTGTGATCACCAACAAAGGTCTAGGGGTTTAAACTAACAAATTTCATGAGTTTTGGTGAATCTATATTTTCTACAGGGTTTATCTAGAAAACTATCAAGGCGGAGCTACATGTCAGAATTAATCGTGCTTATCTGCCGTGAAAGGGGCACCAGAAGGTTCTAGAGGACACCACACCAAAGCAGGAGCCAAGGGGCTACTAGGTGGGCCCCCCTAGGGCCACTTGTCAGCCTTCTCCTCATTATGTCGATTCTCTATGCCTCCTAGGTTGCATCTAAGTTATTCTTTAAGTCGGTTTGATCCAAGGGCTCATGATGGACGCTTTGGCCTATATAAACAACTCTGTACCCCCCTCCCTCAGCAGATCCCTAAAACCCTAATTCATATCTTCAGGAATAGAGCCAGCAATCAAAAGAAGATTAGTCTTCCATAGGATCTAGTCTTATAAATAGAATAGTGAGATAGAGAGTGAGGGAAGAGTTTGGAGGAGGTGCTGTCCTATCAGTGCTCACTCTACGGCTTGTACCTTGGCGGATCCAAGTTCTACTTGAGCTTGCCTTCAAGATCTCTCTGGTAATTAACTTCTAATTTAAGTAAGCATTGTGTTTATATTGCTCATCAGGTTCACAACTCTTTGAGTGTTTTAATCTATAGGACGCTCCAGGTTAAAGCATTAATTGTAGGTGTAAGTGTGGTGCTTAGATCAGCTTACTTGTGGATGTACCCTACATTTCGGATCAGTGGTAGCTTGCAAGGGTGACTCTTATAGCCTCATTGAATCCTCTATAGTCCACCTCCTGTTTGTAGGCCTAGCTGGATTTAGTTACTATAGGAAACATGCTCTGCTTGTGCTTTCCTTAGTAATATCCCAGTTGAACAATAGAAGACATAGCTTACCCAAGTCAGACTAGAGAACCTTAGTTATCCTCTCTACACTCCTATTTATGCTAACCTTGTTGCTACCCCTAGTTAAGGTAGACCATAGTTAGTCTCATACATTTCCCTATGGATACGATACTTGGAATACCTCCGGGTAAAACTACAGCGGTATCCGTGTGCTTGCGGATTTGTCTGCATGCGTTAAAATATACCAACAAGCTTTCTAGCGCCGTTGTCAGAGAAACGGTTGCTGAATTAACTACAAGCCTAGCTTAACCTTTTATCTTTTATTCTTTCTTTTGTTTTACTTTTTTATTTAGCATGGATTCCACTCCTATCTATCAATATGCTAAACCTACAAGCGAAAGCCTAAAACCACCAGAATCTTCAGAGCTTATCATAACACCTGGTTATGAGCTGTGCCTGAGTTTAATAAAATTAATTCAGGATCAATCCTTCTTGAGAGAAGGCAACAAAAATCCATACTCACACCTATGAGAGTTTGAACGGATTTGTGAATGCTTGCGTATCGCTGGCATGTCTGAGAAGACCTTAAGATGGAAGTTATTCCCATTATCTTTGATGGGAAGAGCTAAATAATGGTACAGTCTAACCGTAGGAAGTATGCAAGGAGATTGGGAAACATTATGCTCTAAATTTTGTTTATGTTGCTTTCCCATCTCTAAGGTAGTCAGCCTTCGAAAAGAGGTTCTAAATTTTAGAAAACTAAAAGAAGAATCTCTTGGTACATCGTGGGATCGTTTTAATGAACTAATCATCACTGGCTTAGACCTTGCCATTCAAGACCCTGTACTTCTTCAACATTTTTACATGTGTCTTAGCAAGGATTCCAGGGAATTCCTTAATGCAGCCTCTAGATGTGCTTTTCTTCATTTGTCTACTAGTGAAGCAAGGGCTATGCTTGATAGAATTAGTGGAAAGACTCCCTGCACTAGCATTCATTATGAACTCCTTAAAGAAGAGAAGGAATCCTCTTTGAAACAAGAAGAGGAAGTTTTGATAGCCAAATCACATCCACTCCGATCTCAAGATTTAC